>NC_085001.1:24047787-24057787 GCF_963854185.1 Sardina pilchardus
TGTGGTTTTCTTTCACATTTAATTGACATCAGTTTTTTTACGGCGGTGTTGCAGCTACAAACATATAAAAGTTAAGCTAACAATTAATACTTTGATGACCGAGGCTAATTTTCCCTCTCTCCAGCTGTGTGTGAAATTAGGAGCAGCAAGAGTGGTGCAGTAAAGTGCACACTTAAGGGCCGAGAGCAGGGCATGCCTTCACAAAATAACGCTGCATTCGGCACTTTACATTAAAGACAACAGCAAATGATTTCCACGTTGCGCCAGAAAAGTCTTTGCGCAAAACAAGCAAGATTACAGTGTGCCAGGGCGGCCGTCGGAGCGTTTAATATGGACGCGAGGCCACTCTCGTAAAGCGGAGGGAAGCTGAGTCTGCAGAGTCTGCCCCCCCCCCCCCCCCCCCCTCGTTTACTTGGGCGAGTCACTAGGGGGGCATCACTGCAGTACAGTAAGAGCAGCGTTCATTAGACTCAAGCTCGTCTGAGACAGAACTGACCTGAATACAGCCTCACCGTCTCTCCTGCTCAGAGGGGTCTGATACAATGGCTGGAGACATGATGCAACAAAAGCCCATCAATCGATCAGTAGAAAGGTTATCAGGTACACATGGAGCCTTGGGCACGAGGTACTGTAGAAGCGCAGAGAAGTCCTTCATCAGAGTCACACTGTAAAGCCAAACAGTCTAGACTAACATATTACCTTCGAAATCTGAATCGATTTGCTCTTCAGTTTAAGCTAAAACAAATGTTTGACCTGAGTACCAGTAACTGAAGTGTTTACTTTTAATGTGACTAGAGGGAATTAAGTCAAACACATCAATTCAACAGAACTCATTGTAAATAACAACTTGTTTTGTTATTTTCCTTCTTATTCTAACCTCTGACCTGTTATTTTCCTCTCCTTTGTTGTGTATACACTTCTCTAATTGATGTTTTACTCTTTGTGACTACCAGAGCCTTTCAAACTAGACAGCCCACCCACACAAACAGAAAAATTGCATTTGTATTGCACACAATGCTTTGCTTTAAGTAGGTTGGACAAATGCATAGGGACATATAGCACAGCACATACGCCTACACCAATGTACCGCCAAAGAAAATAAGACATGCAGGTAGAATGTGAGACAGTGAGAGTTGCATTCACACACTAGTCGCATCTACACGCCATCACCTGAAGCACAAAGCCACAGTGACTCAACCTTCAGCTGCGACTTCTCCTTTAACTGCTACTCCTCCTCCATTATTTATCGTCCACATCAATGTGACAAGCACAGGGCCCGAACAAGAGTCAATCGAAGCACATTTTCATGAGTAACTCTGAGACCAGTGTGTGTCTATTAAAGAGCAATACCATCACTCCGCAAATGATGGCAAGCGTCAGCCTCAATAGCTGTCTACACTAGTGAGGACCCTTACCGTGGATGATATCAAATGCTACTGCGTGTGGACACTGTCTAGACGGAGAAAAACACCTGATTCATATCTACAGATTTTCTTTCCAGCTCCCTCCACCTCTCTCTCTCTTTCTCTCTCTCTCTCTCTCTTTCTCTCTGTCAGGGGAGACCGTTAGGCCAGAAACTGACACTTGAAGCACTGCAGCATAAATAAGCCTGTCTTTGTGGTGTATGGATATATGCTGTAGGCTCCGGTCAAATCTGTCAGATCTCCCCTACTGATCATCCCAGAGTGTGCCTCTCTCTTTCTTACCCTGTCTATCATATCCAGGGCAAATACTGATGGAAATGCTGGCAGCTAGTCTCTGAGGTAACAACAGAGAGAGAGAGAGAGAGGCGTACCTTTACAATAAACAGATAAATAAAAGAAGTGTGATAAACAGTGAGAGAATAGAGGCACATCTGCAGCGAAGTCTCTGAGGATGCCTCTCGTGGGTTAGTTGTCAAGCTATCAGAATGTTCCGTTCCACAAAAAACAGAAAGTGAATGGTGAAAAAATACACATCATAATTAATGCACGGTTCCCTGCAGGATTCTTGAGAGATATATCACCCATTTCTTTCCCTCTCGCGGCATTGTCTCACTCACATCAATCACGTCGGCAGGCAGCCAAGTATGGCACCTCTTAGACGTCTCCATTATACGACCACAAGGCTATTCTCGGCTTTGTCAACAAAGAAACCCCCCCCCCCCCCCCCCCCCACCACCCTTCATTCCTCCACCACCACCTCCATCTCCAGTGCCTCCCAGTCAGAAGCAGGTGTTTGGAGCAGCAACTTCCAGCTCGTTTACGGCGTGCTGAAGCACTATATGCTATGATGTATGGTTTGACTGGTAGCGGATGATATCCACAAGTCCAGACAAGGTTAAAATATGATGTTTGGCAGTCCTGAGAGAAACTACAGTCTTCATGCCCCTGCATCCCCTGAATCCACCCACTGCACCCCCAACCACCCCCCCCCCCAAACACACACACACACACACACTGAGCGGCAGGGGCAGATGTAAACAGTTCCATCTGTATCCTGTCCCATATAACCAAGGGCACAGGCATTCTGCTCCAGACACCTCGCCGTCTACAAAAAACAGATGTGGTCACATTGACAGAAATGCAGTTAAGGTTCTGAACATTTGCTTGAGGTGAGCCAACCGAGTCTCTTGCAATACCTCATAAAACTGCAAACAGAGACCCCTCAGATGATTTCAATAACAACGCAAGTCCATAATGTGACTGGGATATCTGTCTCTTAACGTCAGGGGAAGGTACCGGTTAGATGTCTGGAGCGTCTGTGAATTAAACTTCTAGAAGTAAGAGGAAATCCCTGAGCTCGAGCACCCTGAGGATTATTTCTGATGAATATCACAGGATATTACACCCACAGACATGCATAAGAATCATAGGATTTCACACTCAAAGTTCTTAAAGGGTTCCAAAAATATATTAGCAGGCACTCAAGAAATATTTAATTTCACCAAGAACAGGTTTATTCAAAATTTGACTTGACAGAGGTGAAGGATAGAGATTAGCATACATTTTCATCCGCTGCTAAAAGGTCAGCTAAAATTTCAAGGAACAAATCCTTCACCTCTCGGATGCATCTCGGCTGTGCTTGCCAGTCTAACGTGCATTAATACGAGCAAGTCATTCAGTCTAGCACATAGGAAATCATTATCCAGACCCTACTGAAGTGCCTCAAGGCACAACAATATAATAGTATTATTAGAGGGAAAACTCAGCAGGTCAAATCCTGATGAGACTCTGCAAGCTATTTTGCCTGAAGGTTGCAGATTTTAATGTTGTAGTCACTTCAAAAAGTACTTTTATCAGCCTAAAAAGGATGAATTCACTTCAAAGCCGGACTAATACTAGCGAAGAATATCTCAGCTCTTCGAGTTCTGCCGCTGAACTATCTAATAAACTACTGCTGCTGCAATGACATCATCTTCACAGCCAAGAATTCAAGGAATCTTCTCCCTCTTTTTTTCTGCCACTGTTCAGAGCCCATCAGCCGTATACAGACAGGGAAGAAGAGGGGCATTGTGGGATGGTAATAAAGCACTTCCTGTTCCAGTGCCAGATGGGATTGTAATGGGGTGATTCAATGGAACGTGGACTCGCAGAAACTGCCCACCACTAGCACACACAATGGTGTCCAGAGCTTCAAGGCTGCCGTCTCCACTCTCTCTGCCTGCGCCAGAACTGTTGAGGATAATCACAACAAGCTTCCATGGAAAAAATTCATCAAACCCGGTCTTCGACTGTTTCGGTGAGGAATATGGAAAAACTACGGGGTACCTTATGATTCTGGTATGTCATTACACAACTTATTTAAGTGGAAAGGCACATCGTCTTTTCGAATGGTGCCACAGAGTGCCTCCCAGCCTAAAGCTGTCCATCATCGTTACACACACGAGCGCGGTGGATCTCGGCTGAATTTGAAGGGGATGAGATCAACTCACCCTGGGTCGAGGTATTTGCCGTAAATCTCAGATGTGCAGTGTTGAGCTACGGCCATCCTGGACGCCTTTCCCAAGCCCACATCTGTGCAGGGCAGCAGCACAGCGGCCAGTGAGTGGTTCCAATTAAACGACAATGAAGGCTGCACGTGTAGCAATGATATCATGCAGTAGGAAGTAGGAACAAAAAAATAACAAAAAACAGAGTGCAGGCCGACCTGAGCAGCACAACACACTTCTTGACAAAAACTGATGATAATAAAAATAATAATAAGAAGAAGAAGAAGAAAGAAAGAAAAGAAAACTACAGACCACAATTAGAATGACAGGCCAGAATCACTTTTCTCCTGTTTGTCTGTGGTCTGTTGCGTGACAGCAGAAAGATGGCTAGTGTGAGAAAAATCGCACGCCACAGGGTCTTCGTGAGTCAGACCAGCTCCGGCGGTTCGGTTGACGAGTTCACTCATGGGCACGGCAGCTGAGTACACTGGGGACCGACGCCAACGCTGAACACTGGCACAAGAAGGCCTCACACTTTGCTTTGTTTTTTTTTTTTCATCGCTGATATTTCAGAGGGCCCGCTGCTGTTGCTGCTGCAGGCTGCTCGTGAGGCAGTACGCCGGGAAGACTCTTAGTCATGGTGCGTCGAGATAAGAGGATCCGTTTAAAGGCCCCCGCCCGCTACCGTACTTCTCCCTCGCTAGCCTCCTATAAAGCTCGCCAAGGTACTCCTAAGTGAAAACACACACTTGACCTCAGACATTAAACAGTCCTGTGCATTCAGTGGCTTTTACGGGCTGCCGTAAAAGAAATGCCCGAGGTTCTGTGTGAGGGATGGGCAGGGGATAACACCATTATTATTACACAACACATCTGAGCATTTCCACCCAAAGGGATCAGATGATGCACATTTCAAGTTGTTTGTTTCCTCTAAATGCTTTCACAAGACATCCCAGGGGAATCATCAGAATATTGAAATGAAATGAGATGATATTTTCTGTGTAGGAGGTGTGTATCACACTGCTGCTACTGTTGAATGCTTTACTGCACAATAACAGTTTAATAAGTCTAGTCATAATCATATCCTTTCCTTTTCTTTTTCCTCCATAATATAGAGCTTCTATTTGTGCATTCTTGCATCATACACTGTTACATAAAATGGCAAAATCAAGGCACATTTCAAGCAATTATTCCCAGAAGGGGACATTTATTCATGCTGGAATAAACAGCATCAGGTGGTGACAACCCCTTTGATGGCAGTCATTAACAGATCACAATCGTGATCCATTCATCCTAACAGAGGTCTAATGGTCTGATAGTCAAAGAAATGATCCTTGCAGCAAGTGAGGTGACAAAGGAATGGTCTGCGGATGGTTTCACATACACCTGCAGAGTGCCAACTCCAGGACAGCGTCAAGAACCATCATAAGTAGCTCTGCAGAATTACTGTCTGCTATCTGTCATAGCAAACAGGTGGGAAGACCGGAGACTGGGTCAGAGCTGCTCAAAGAGCACTAAGATGTCACCAGTATAGACACTGTACACTTGTGTCAACACAGATAAGCAGAATATGTTAGTCTTATGCTTGAAGATCCGTTACCTGGCTGAATCTCCTCAGCATCCTGTTTAGCTAAATGTTTTTAGCATTATATAATAGCATTAGATACTTTAACAGGCTCAGGGAATTGAGCTTTTTTGAGTGGCCATTTTATGCTTCCACTTCTTTCGTTTCCATTTGTTTTATTGTTTTCTTCACCACTTTGCATATTTCTAATTTTTGCCAGTGACACCAAATTCTTCTCGGCATGGCAGGCAGGCAGGCAGGCAGGCAGGCCCAACACAGCTGTGTGACAAATATAAATCACTATTTTCCAGCCACAGGTTCAAGATGATTCTGCTCGGCTGCTCCCCAGATACCAGAGCCGCAATGGTTTCCTGGCCCATCTGAATGGAATTTGCAGAGGCACCTCGCCATTAAAAGCTATTCCCCCCACGCTCTCTTCCAATTACTTGCCGGTTTGATGTAATGTCTTTAGGGTCCCGAACAAGACAAATCCTTTGTTACCGCCACACTAATGCAACCAATTCCTGCGGCCTGGGGCTGTGCACGTATTGCAGACCGTGGCAATAATTGTTACTCTGTCATTTTTGTAACAATCAGTGTGACAGCCGGGCTCAATCAGAAGCACCCGTGATGAATTACCCCCTCCACAAACCTGCCCCCTCGCTCCCGGAGACAAAGTGTTCTGCCGTCGTCGCTCTGAGCAATTTACACTAAACGAATGTATCAATGTTCTGATAGTGTCTTCATGACCTGCCAGACAGGCAGTGCTTGTTGCCAGGGAGGGGGGGGGGGGGGGGGGGCAGTGACTCCCTGTAAATTAACTGTCCAATTTATGATTTGTTATCTGTTCGGCAATGCAGCAACAAAAGAATCGCTCTATGCCTGCTGCATGACCATTTATTATGTTTGAACAATGGCACAACTGAGCCAGTTTTCTTTCATGCATACTTCCATGCATTTTCACCTGAAAATCCCCTTCTATCCCCACTCCCCACTGATTCGGACGCAGCATTATGAATGGATTCCTCCATCCTGTCTCTGCACATATGGAACGTATGCCATACAAGATCCAGAGATCTCAGCCCGCGGGGGGGAACTGGCTGTAGAGTGGATTCTGATTTGATCTGTTGTTGATTCAGCAGATCTGCACCAGGTTAGGGTAAGATCTGTCTTAGAGTCAGCATAATGCCTGAGGTGGAACACTGTGTTCAAACCAGCCAAGCAATGAAAACATCCACACTCCAAACCCCATCATCTGCGCTACGGGCACACAAGTGAAGCGTGACATATAAAGCGTGTAAAACATTAGCGCATCTACATGTAAATGTCACGTTGCTGACAAAAGTGTAGCCCTTTAGAGGGACTACACACATGGCTAAGGCTTTCTGACAGCCTCTGACTAGCCACCATGTGACCCTTCTGTTTATACAGTTCGGTGGTAGGTGTGTGTGTGTGTGTGTGTGTGTGCGTGTTTGTGTGTGTGTTGGGGGAGGGGTGGGTGGGAGCAGCGCTTGACTGATTATTACCACTCCAACCTGTGTAATCCCACCGAGAATGTTTGCTTTGGGAAGAGTTCAACATCACAGAGGGGGGGGGGGTTCGACTCCAAACACCGCGCCGCCAGGATTATTTAAGTTTCAGAGGAGACAGAGGAGGGGAGTTTGGCTCATTATTGGCTAAACTGTATGTTCAGGGGGCGCGGTGAAAAGGCAATGATTATTTGCTCAAGTCCACTTGCTGTCCACCAGGGGCACCCCACACAACAAATCCTCGTAAAAAAAAGGTCTTCGCTGTCAGGAATACGGAAAGAAAAAAAAAGACACAGCTCTCTGTGTGACTCTCTATGTGTTAATAGGGCCTCCTTCCGTTCCTAATCTCACATTTTGTTACAAGTGTGTCGCAAAAGACATCAGAAAGCCGAGACATGACCCATTCCTCCTGAGTGAACCCCTGCTCCCATACTCCACTCCTCTCTGCCAAACACACACACACACACACACACACGCACCTGTGTATTTGGCAGCGTGTGTTTCGGCGAAGACAGGTACTGAGAAACGGCTTGCTTGGCAGCACCGTCTGGGCCGAGGGGGGGAGGAGGAGGTTCCGGGAGCCTGACTGACCCCGAGGCGCATGGACGCCGTTCAACTGACACAGAGTTGGGAACGGCGGGTGGGAGAGAGAGAGAGAGAGAGAGAGAGTGGGCAGCGATGCAAGCTCTGGGGCCTTCTGACTGAGAGCTTCTTTCAGGGGCCTGTTGGCTCATCCGATTTGCGACGGAGAGCGCCGGCCAAGTCTGCGCTCCAGCACGCTTCAGCAGCGGTGTTTTCATGGTCGTGCTATGCAGCCATATATTTTAAAAAAAAGGGCCCTACAGTGGACGCTGAGAGCTCTAGGTTCTTATTTATGGCTGTTATGAGTTGAGAGTGGCTGGGAGCACAAGGGCAGCTGCTGAGATGGTCTCGAGACTCGGACACAGATCCGTGTTCCTTATGGCACGGTGAATGGGCTGAGCATTCCCAAGCAACCACGAGTGCCGGCGTAATAATTCCTCCACTCCTGGGTGCTTCCCACCTGGGACAATGGCACGCCACCAGGTTACCATGGTAACCGTAACAACCGTACAAGCCCCTGTTTCTTTAGAGGCGAGTGAATAAGAACATATCTCTGAAAGGGGCTCGAGTGACAAAAGGCCTCGGCCGCCCCCCAAAAGTTTCCCACTGTTCTGATGTAATTACCGAATGGCCCCGACAACGACGACGACGACAGCAACAACACACACACACACACACACACACACAAAGGTCTTCTTTTCACATCTGAAGAAGGGGAAGTGGTGTCATTTAGATGTTTTTTTCCTGATGTTGATGGGCTGCAGAGGGAGGGGGTGAGGCTTGAGTCGCGTGAGAATGTTTTGAACTGGGGCCGGGCCCTCTGAGGCCCACCTACATGGATTAGCCTTGTCGGAGAGATGACTTCTCAGGCGGAGGGCTCCTTCAAACATGGCAGCCTTTTATTACTTTCGCTCCTAATATTATTGCAGCCGTCAGGGCAACGAGATGCCGTTTGTTTGAAAGACATATTCAAAACAAATTAACGATCCCACGAGAAGGCTTATGAAGGAATTGAAAGGAGGGTACCTCTGTTTGAAGTTGACCCGTGAGACCAAACGAGTTTTCTATCGACGCTTTTCACAGGGCCGGCCCATTATAAAAACATGATCCAATTTGCCAGAGAAAGAGAAGACACGGCAACTTCTAGTGAACCATCTGCTAATCAGTGAGGTCACCATCTTTTCTGAACTGTTAGTGTAAACATCATCCACAAACTGTCGAGAGAAGATCAACGTGAGTCCAGTGACAGAAGAAGCCAAGGGGAAGAGAGTCCTACCGTCCAGCTGATAGTCCACGGAGATGTCGGACGGGGCTTGGCGGACGGCGGACCTCCTGTAGACCACGTGCACTCTCCCCTTCTCCTCGTGCTCCTGCGCGCCCCGCTCCAGTGGCTCAATGAAGTATTCATCCGCATCGGTGCGAATCATGCCCGCCTGCGGAAAAAGAACCGACACGAGGACCGGTGAGAAAAAAAAGAGCGACAACAATGCATAAAACAGAAGCTTTTCTCAGAGGGCGCTTTAGTAGGCTTTGCACGCTCCCTTTTATCCTTATCTGCCCTTCCTCCTCATTTACTCTCTTTCCCCATCACTGTCTGTTTTTATCAGCTGTAGAGTGGAGAAGACATTTTTTTAATGGTGTCTGTTTCTTTGTTCTGGTGATATGTATGTGGCTTGTATCATCTCCCCTCCAGTGAATATAAATTGCAAAACCATGCTATGGAATATATAGCGGAGACGTACACAGCCATTCTTTCTTTGATCACGGCTGTGTTTGTCAGGTGTCTGGCAAAACATGAAGGCCTAGACGTCAATGCGCCCCTTGAAGTCCTACAGTACATGTAATCTACATGCTTCACACCACACTGAAATTCACAAGGACTGAAGAATGAGCTTTGAAGAGCCAGTAATAACTACCTGGGATGATAACATAGTCAGCACAAGCTAACATATTCTGACCAACAACACTTGAAGATTGGAGAAACCAGATGGAAAGAGCCAGGAATTGTTGTTTTGTTTTTAAAAGGATCAGGTGTATGCAAATTTTAAGGTGCAGCACAAGCAAAGCATATACTCTTTGGCACAAGCCAAATTAGAGCCTAGTGTCTCAAGATCACTATTTAACAAGTGATAAAGGTATGGAACAGACTGTCAATCATGCTTTATGTATAAAGTCAAGTTAAAATGCTTTATGGAATGGGAATCTCAGGCACAAGATAAACCTAAATTCAACTACAATAAAACAAATTGTTCATTAGGCAGTAAATTAAGTAATACGGCCAAAATAAAGGAATGAAAGGAATGTACTCTTGCTCACTAAAGAATAACAACAGCAACAACTGCAAGGCCAAAGAGCAATATGAAAAGAAGACATAGGACATCAGCGGAAGACAATGAAAGCACCGCTTCCAAATAA
>NC_085001.1:24062787-24155287 GCF_963854185.1 Sardina pilchardus
CAGACAAACTTAAGTGCAATATTTATCACGAGGCTAACTACAAAAGTTTAAACATCTCGAGCGCCAGTGCCTTCAACATATTAGTGAGCAAATACGTGTTTTCTTTGTTTCAGATATGTTTACATACATAATGTACTGTATGTATGTATAAGGACATGAAAGAGAGTGTAAAGGCAATAGATGGTCTGAAATGGACAGAGAAGCTACAAAGGTAGTGTGAAATGGTGTCTTTTTTTATCCTGCCTTCAAAATTGCACCATTGTGCCAGCAGTCCAGGCATTTCCACTTGACACGAAAAAAAATGGAGTTTCTGCACCTTTCATTGTGGTGACCACCCTGGCTGTTATGTTGCCTCGTGTCCAGTGGGCCGTATGGAGTGGACAATCGCAGGTGGCTTTGACTGAGCTCAGCCTGCCGTTACTTAAATAGAAACCCTCTAAAAGGGATCAAGAGTCCTGTGTTCCATCAGTTTAATATCCACTGCATCTGCGTGGGCCAAGCAGACAGTGCCCCTCTGCCAAGACAAACATATGGGATTCGGCTGAAGGGGTCCAGTTTTCTGAGACGGCCCTCCAGCCTAAACTTCTTAAGGAGCCGGTATGAACGTGCTTTATTTAAAAAGGTACTGCCACTTTCAAAAAGCCTGGATTCAGTGGAGACACTGCTACCTTTCACCCTCCGTGTTGTTTAAAGGTGTGTTTGCTTTAGAAATGTGTGCAAACCTTCGTCATCATTACCTACCATTTTCATCCCTCCCCTTTAAAAAAAAGGAACTTTAAGGAAAAATTACACCAGCTAATTTCTTTTAAAATTTGGGAGGAAAATGAGAAAAAGAAATCCCTGCGGGGAAAAGAAGAATTCCTGCATTTATTAAAGTAAATACTAATAAGGAAGATGATATTTCACCTGTGTGTATCATTTTTAACCTGTTGAGGAGTGAATTATTTTCCAAGTTCCTTCTAGAATTCAATGCAAACAATCTATAGTTTCAGTATTCTGTATACAGTCTGTGGGGGAAATCTCGGAGGGTAATTGTCTCATCATAATGCGGAACTCTCAGTTCACCGAACATTCTAATCACATATTTGTGACCGTACCCCTCAACAAAGCTCCTAAGCATTTACCGCTTATTGAAAATAAAGACATTCCAAACAGAAGCTGAATCTTGGGCGAGTCTGGCGTTGCTCAGTTGAAAAAAATTAGCTGCTTCCTGGAATTTTATTTACAGTCATCCATCAAAAACCCTACACGACCATCAATCACTTGTGCTCAGGTGGACCAAACAAAAGCCACGCAAAAAAAGTTTGACAAGTCCAAAAGTAAATCGATAAGAGACAAAATGACAAGCAAATCCAAAATAGGATGCTGAGTTGAATTTGACCAGGCGGAAATGCCCCACAGTTTAATCGAACTCATTCATTTCTTGCTTGCACACTCCGGCAAATGGCGAGCATTTCCAAACATTTACCTAGTGCTTCGAAAGGTGGTGAGCAGCGACTGCCTGACCCTAAAATAAAACCAAGCCACCGTGAATGGGCCTCAATGTCCATGGCACTGACAACACGAACTGTGGGCACCCCTGAAGTTTATGAAGGTCAGATTAAAAACGTATCAACATATAAATATATCAATAAACGCAGCCAGCATACATTACATGCACGGCAACATCCGTGGCTTCTTGAGAGAGAGAGAGCAAGAGAGAGAGAAAGAGAGAGAGAGAGAGAAAGAGAGAGAGAGAGCAAACCTGAAGAAATAGCTTGCCTCTGCATATCCTAGCACACCTCCCCACCGCCACCTCAAACCGTATACCAAAACAGCTCTGGGGTCAAGTCTCTGCAACGGGCAAGTCCTTGGCTGAATCAACAAGTAACATCAATAACTATTAGTGAATACAACTCTTGTGCCCGATTGCACTTTGCTGGGCAAGGGGCGAATGCCTTCATTTCTTCCTCAGTCAAACAGGCTCCTGAAAGGTTAGGGCCAGTGCCTGCTGGAAACTGTGTCAAGCATAAACACTCTTCATCAGGCAAGGAGGGAAAAAAGGAAATAGCAACTTCTTGGACGTTTACTCAAAACTTTTTTTTATATATTTTTTGACAGCAAGCCTTCATTATATTCTATCATACTTCACTCGGTCAACTTGCCTGCAACTGTATGAAAGTCAGTCAGTGCAGAAGCAAAGTCCAAGTGAGATTTGTGGAGCAAAGTCACTCAGTTCAGTTTTATTTATTTTTTTAGTTTTGTCCTGCATTGCCAGGGAATGAGAAGTGTAAAGCTAAAAAAGACACAGACATAAAAAGTTGATGTTAAAGCCAAACTGCCACCTGTATCATACAGCCCTGGGGATATTGTGCAATTTCAACTGACTTGATCTCACTGCCCTGTGGTGATGTAACAGTTAACATTAAGCTCTGGCCTGCCTCCAACCTGTCTTTATTTAGGTCAATTATTCTGTTCTCTTGCCACTGCCAAGACTGTTTCTCCTGATCCAAGCTTTACCTGATTTCTGTCACAGATGCTGAAAGAAGTCATTCACTTTTGCCAATGCCTGGTGAAAAATATGTATTTTTTTTTCTCAGAGGGCAGCTGGTTCCTCTAGCACTGTGTACAGATGTGCTTTAAACATCTCGTACATGCGAGCTCCAGCTCTTCGGCTCGGCAGAGTGTTGAGTCTGAGTTTGCAAACAACAACACAAATTCATTGCAATGCAGTCATTTTTGTTTCATATTTATTGGCAAATGCAGTTATTCTTTGGCATTAGTCAGTGACTGTGTTGCTTGAGGCGTTATAAAATTTTGGATCGTTGTGTGGGCTATTCAGCGTGTTATTAATGCCATACACAATGTTCTGTATCCTTGCTAACGGATTCCATGGTGTAACACTCATTGTTGTGCAAAAATAATTGAAAAGTCACGATTTTTTACAAAAAAAAAATGGCACTAGGGAGAACAAATTTCCTTTGCCTGTGTCAAGATTCTTTGATTAAATAGGAGCTAAATGCCAAAGCTGCGGAGCCTTGTCGAGCTTCATGCACAAATTTTCCAGCCACAAAGTCAGGCACTTGGGGAACAATTTGTTTCAGGGGATATGGCAAGGATTCCTCATTCCAGGCAGGAAAGAAGTCGTAAGCTACAGTATGTACTATGAGCTTCACGTTACTGAAACCTCAGTTAATGCTCCCAAACATATCACAAGCCTGTCCAGTCTGTGTTCTTTCGTGTTTGCAGGCTTATCTCAGGCTAACACCATTTGCACTGCATAACTCAACTTTAAAAATGATATCTAGAAGGGGGATATGGGAGAAGCACTTGCCTTGCATTTAGAGGCTTGTGCTCAGGAGATGCCCCCAGAATCCAGTCCAGCAGAAGTTTTCTCTAGAGTGTCTCGGTGTGTGTTTAAGTCCTGGTGTGTGTGCTCCATGGCCTTGGGCTAGCGACTGTACCCTGTCATGTTACTCATCAGTCCACAGCAGATAAACTAGAGACTGGGGAGAGGTTGTGCTGGACACTCCCGAGTATGGGAGTGTTGCAAACAAGCTCACTCACTCACTCACTCAGTCAACCCTCATTGAACAAGGTTACGGCTTTTGAAACTGACAGGCCCACGTTTACAACTGGCCTGAGGAGGAGAACTGGACTGGCACACTGCTGGTCAGAGAGGCGGGAAAGCAGTCCCCTATGACCGCACCCACCTGTGACATTTCTAAAGGCCCCTTTGCAATCGCTTACAGTAATTTCCCGCATATAAGCCGCATTGTGTATAAGGACAGTGTTTTATGCAAGTTAAAAGAAACAAAGCCATATTAACACCATATTAACTGCCCCCCTGTATTAACCTCATAGCTGAAGAAATGTAGCTAAATCAATGTATAAGCCGCGGCTAATAGTCGGGAAATTACGGGTACTGCCATCTCGCACCGTGTGTTGGGCTGTAAGGGCAACTTCCGAGCACATCAACACACCAACACACTGCGTGTTGGGCTGTAAGGGCAACTTCCGAGCACATCAACACACCAACACACTGCGTGTTGGGCTGTAAGGGCAACTTCCGAGCACATCAACACAACCAAGCACACGCCTGAAAGGATGATGACACGATCAGGCTTGCGGCCCCACCTCGATCTCTACATACACAGCTCGCCTCAACGACACCTCCGGCCAACAGGCTCATCGTTCGGAGCTGCAGCGCCAAACAGGTGTGTGGAAGTACCCCGCTCTATAATTACAGATTTTACAGCGGAGGCAACATATCCCAACTCCATTTCCATTCTGCGCTAGACGACCGTAAATGTCAACCACATACACTCGTATTTTGGATTCGGAGGCGGCATCGATTTCAACACTATGCTCTTTGTCCGGCCTCGGCAGTAGCTGGAATGTCAGGCATGAATTAGACGGGGTGGGGGGGTGGGGGGGGGCAACGAGTGAGGAGTAGTTCAAAGACGCATCCCAAGTACATCAGCGGCAAAGGAGGGAGAAAAAGAAATGTGAAAGGGGCCGCTGGCAGCGTAGAGAGAGCAATGGGAGGAGGGGGAGGAGGGGGGGGGGCACTCCTGTGATCGTTAACAGTATTAATCTACTGACAAGGGTTCAGTGGGACGCTCGCCTGGGCGCCCGCCAGATCTTCCTCTGAAGCCACGCCAGAGGTTCAATAACGCAATCTGCACAGATCATCAACGACACAGCTTAACTTCCTTCAGCACCCGGTGTGACCCCCCCGCCACCCCCCCCCCCACACACACACACACACACACACACACACACCACACCACCCCCCGCACCTCCTCGCCCATCCTCTCCCCTCCACTCTCTAGTTTTCTCTTTCTCTCTTTCTCTCTCTCTCTCTCTCTCTCTCTCTCTCTCTCTCTCTCTCTCTCTCACACACATCCTCCTGACCACCACCACCACCACCACCACCCCCTCATCCTCCAGCAGGGCAACATGCATGAAAGGAGCCAAAGGCGGAGTGACAGAGCTTGGTGTTTAGCTTGGGGAAACCTGAGCGCCTTGCTTTAGGGAGAGCACTGAACCTCCCTCTGTTTGGCTCCACTCCTCCTCTCCATTAGCCTACTCTTAAAGAGAATATGGCAAAAAACAGAACACACAACCTCAAGAGTCAATAATAAACTCTTCTTTTTCTTTAAAAACAGAATCTGTGACAGAGATATTCCGCATGGAAGTCATTAAACAGATTGATATTACATAAGAAGCTTGTTAATGAGCTGGTTGAGACTGACACCCACAAAAACAACTGGGTATGAGGAATAGACATGCATCACTCATTATCTGGTAGCATATCCCTTGACCTATTTCCAGATGATGCCTTCCTGTGTTTTCATATGCTTCCTCCTCCTCCTCCTCCTCCTCCTCCTCACTGGCCTCCTATACAGAGCCTCCCCCTCAAGCCACCCAGCGACTCCCACAGCCTAAGCCGAGAGGAAGTATCTGCTGCTGAGGCATTAGGGCCAGGGCTGCCTGTAAAAGACTTCCAGACTCCAACATGGCTGTAATTGGGCACAGTAAAACACACACCTAGAGAGGACCATGAGTATCAATTTAGATCAAAGGCCGTTACTGCTGGCTACTGTGTTTGATCCGTCACTTTCGGGAAGTCGTTTTTGGGCCAGGAATCAAGGGGGTTAGGGCGACTTAAGATCCGTCCTGGGAGAATTATCTTAACATATCCCTGTCCATCTTGAACACATACAATTTGCCATTCACTGATGCTTACCTGCACACACACACACACACACACACACACACACACACACACACACACACACACACACACACACACACACACACACACACACACACACACACACACACACACACACACACACACACACACACACACACACACACACATCCTGATTTCACACCTAGCCATTATGGAGGCTTGAATATATTATGTGAGATTCTACTAGTGCTCCTTAGCACCTCTATCGTGTTACATAAGTGGGATGAGACCTTAGATTGACCGCAGAATAAGCACGGTGGTATAACTATATCCAGGTGAGAAGATTTCAGGGTTTTTCCTAGAAAAGCCGAGGAGATTGGTAAGGGGGGGTTTGAACTATGTAATGTCTGCTTGTGTTAAAAATGTGTGGTGGAATGGGGAGGTCTGCTTTATCTCTAAGCTAGAGCTCAGTGCAAGGATACAATGTCCTTGTTAGCCCTAAACCTGCATTCAGTTTTACTTTCAAAAGTTAAAAATGCAATACTAATATATATAGATACTTTAAAAGTTTTGGCTTATGTAGTTCAACCAATTATTCATGAACATTAGTCATTTTCTGCTTGTGTTCTGGACTGGGTAATTTGCATATAAACTGCTTAAAGAGGTTAACAAATCCATGGTTAATGTCATGTAGGTGTTTGCTTTGCGACAAATGTCTCAAATCATTATGAATAATGTATCTGAAAAATTGAGTTTGTTTCCACAAGAAAGCCTTTGGCAAAAGACTGCCGCCATTCAGACAGGCCATAAATTCACAGTGGCTTCACCATGGAGAACAAGCTCAGTCTGCCTTGCTTGGTACATTAAGCATGTTAGTATGTAGGTCGTCGGCATTCACGGAGGTTCAGCCACACTCGTCTCTACACAGGGCTTTGCATTTTCACCAATCGCCTACAACTCCACAGACAGACAGACACACAGCACATTCCTGTGGTTTCAGAGGCATAGGCGGCGTACAGTATATTGTTTCTCCATAACCTAATTGGATGTGCGGCTCAACTAATACAGTGAAACCCAGGGTGCAAGCTGCGGTCAGCTCGAGCCTCCACCTGCATCTCAGGCAACACGACCCATCCGCCCCTCGCCCCGACAACGGGGACACTCTTACTCCCATCGCTTCGAATCATGCGTCTTTGTCCAAAACCTGCTGCGTGGTCCAGTCTGTACTTTAAATCCGAGGCTAATCCTTCAGTGACTCTGAGATCCAGAGGGACAGTGTTTACGCCATGGGGGGAATGGGGCAGGCAGCTAATTTGTGCAGATCTCAGGGTGACCCAAGGTTCACTCAACTCTGGTATCATTTTGGATGCTGGCCCAAGGGTTGCAGAGTTCATCGTAAGAAAGGCAGGGACAGGAAAAGACACACTAGAGAGTAAACGGTTACACACACACACACACACACACCCAGCCCTACACACGCATACACACACACACACACACTCATCTGATCTGAGACCATGGCCGTGCCGTGCCTTACTTGAATGAAGAAAGGAGGGATTCCTCCATATACTCTGAAGAGCTTGCATGGTCTTGGGGAGTACAGGAGAAACATGTGTTCTTAGCTGTGTGTCTTTACCAATTGTTTACTAGTTCAGTGTAAACAGACAGGCTGTTTCGTCTGAACCATCAGACAAAATAGATTCCAAGTAAAAGTGAACTCTAATGCAATCATGTGAAACAGATGGCTAAATGGATGATTATTGAGGACACAGTACCAGCGGTGGCGGCACGCAATAGCACTTTTGGCCAGACTTTTGTCCTGATGCCGAGAATTCTTTTTGCCCTGATTCAGGCACAATGGCGATTTATCTTCATTTACATGCTATTGTTATTATCGCCATTGCAGCGTAGGCGGCACTACCGGCACAAATCTAATCTCACTCACCAGCGGCTCTCTCTTGCATGTGTGTGAGGCACTGGTGTGTCTGCATTCAGTGGGCAGTCTGAGCATGGCGTTGGGCACCATATCAAACTCTCACATCAATTACAAGTATTACTCATCATGATGTGGAATCAACCTTCTAAACCAACACTTAAGACCTTTTATAAGGAATGATCACGTTCTTGTCCTTTACATTACTGTCATGGTGACATTATTGGCACAGGTAGCATTGTGTATATTTGTATTGTGCTTTCATTCTCACTGAGATATTCTAAAAGGAAATGTTGCTTAGGAATAAAAACCTAAATTGGAGTTAAAAATAGGCCCACTGAAAAAATGGCATGCAGGTCCATACAAATGCAAATCCTGGCGCCACTACTGCTTAGTACTACAGACTGCATTCAAGTTTGTAATCAGCGGAAACCTGATTTAAAGATGCATATCAATCACTGACAAACAGTATTATATTAGTCAGAACTGATTGAAAGGAATTTTCAACTTGCACAAAATGTTAAATGACTTTATCAAGATGGCATTGTATGAAAAAACACAAATTTCTGACAAATATCTTGATTAGTAACAGAAATAATCAGCCAAAATGCTTTAATTACTGAAAATGTGTACGTTCTTGTCAGACCCACACATTTGTATGTGATTGATGAGGTACTTACCAGCCCATCACAGTTGTTTATAGCGACGGAGGCGTCTGGCACGTCCGTGATGTCGCCGACAAACGTGCAGTCTGTTTTGAGAAGTTCCCGGTTCATTATCCTGTCCGTGCGAACGCTGGAGCGATTGCCGCTCTCCGTCGAGTTGCCATTGTCCTCCACCACGGCCTCCACCTCATCGTGCCACTCCACCATAGCCCCAGGGGCCACGAGCTTGCGGTTGGGGTGCAGTCGCAGGTGGAACTCCTTACCGAAGGCGGTGATGTTGAAGAAGAGCTGGTCACCCTGCTGCAGGCCCAGTGCCGCGTCCCTCTTCACCCGCTGCTTGTGGTTGGCTGAGAGCAGATGTGACAGGTAGTGGCCCTCCGAGTCGGTGCTGATGGGGGTGATCAGACCGTACTCCTTCAGCCGGCTTTTGAGGAACTCTGGAAGCAAGGCAAGGCAGGTTCATGCACAAAAGTCATTCCTATGGGTGATACCAGGGACAAGTCATGTCTTCTCACATTTTGCAACATTAAAATATGTATGTGTGCATGCATGTGCAATGCATATGAGTTGTGTGTGTGTGTGTGTGTGTGTGTGTGTGTGTGTGTGTGTGTGTGTGTGTGAGTGTCTGTTGGAGGCAGAGTGTGGGGATAGGGGGTATTAAAGGTATCAGCTATTAGATGGTAATTAATCTTAATTAGGCATGTTTGTTTGGTTTCTACTACGATCCTCATTCACTTTCTCATTTGTGGTCAACTTAGCAGTTAAAAGAAGCTTAAAGGCCTCAAACAGCTTCTTTCATTTCAAAGCATTTTTCCACCAGCATTTGGCCTGCCTTTTAGACATACTGTATGAATGATGGCTTGCATACAGGTAGGCCTCTGAAATGTGAAAAAATATATATACTGCGGCTGGCCAGAAATCTTGAAGCTTGTAATTTGCCCATGGTACTTTTGGCTTCAAACATGAAATAAAAGCAGATGTCATTGTTTGACACATACAATGAGCCTGAAGAAATTGCATGCTTTATGTCCCACAGCAGTCTGGTTTTGGACACAACTGATGCAGTGAAGTGACTGTAAGCCTAACCAAGCACAGTTTTTGGTCCAACAGCTGTCAATTATCAAATACTGACAGAGTGACTTCTGGAGGAACTTGTTAATCCCTGTCAGCACATAAGAAGTCATCCTCATTCTGGAAGTCTGAATATGATACAAATCTAAGAAGCAGGCCATGTGTTTGTGGGAAAACATTAAATGTACTATTGTTTTACAAGGCCATGCAAAAAAAGTTAAATGTTTTTTTTTTTCTTTTTCTTTTTTCTTATTCTAATATTCATGGTGGTCAGACTGCAGTCTGTTTGTATTCAATGCCTTTTCTTGCTGGGAAGGGAAAGGCCTGTAATCACTGAATCCAGCTACTGTATAATAGAACTGTGTACTGCATTCACAGACGTATTATCATGGAGCAACTGTGAAAAAAACCAACTAAATATTGTTTCTGTCAAAGCTTTATCATGAGAAACTGAAATGTTTTGGACATTGTAACTCACTACATGCATTGTTCACTTTAAATAAAGAATAGGGAACTATTATGATTGTCTTGTGTCACCAGATTTCATCAAGCATTAATGAATGAATAATGTTCCCAACAACTTCCTCTACACATGTATGAGGTTGTGATGCAAATGGGTCAATATTTGGGCAGAGTATGAAAGAAACACTTGTATACTTTTTAGTAGGTCCAGTCCTTATGGGCCATTTAGCTTGACTGTTGAGTAGTAACCAAAACAATGGAGATGTTTCACTGAGTTATTTACTTTGGTGATTAAAGTTCCAGATTGTGAGAGAATAGTTAGGAGATAAATTAGTCTTACCTTCCTTATCTACTTCACCAGCCTGAAAGAAAAATCAGAATACAAGTTTACTTCAAACCTCCACGGTAAACTGAACACTCATTGCTGGCACCAATGACACATTGTAGGCCTATAAACTTTTACTAGTCTCTCTCTCCCTCTCTCTCTCACTGACCACAATGTCATGGAAGATCGTGTTGAATCATGAGTGACTTGGCAAAAGATCAACTTTCACTTTCACGTGTTAAGAGCATGCTCCTTTAAATAAATAAATAAAACAATGTCACAAAAATGACCGTGGTAATATTGTCGCCTACATTTAGTTACATTGTAAATTATCATTTAAAACACAAGAGGACAGCTGGTCCATTTCACAGCATCTGTGTGACCAGGAGAGGACTCCTAAACTAGCCAAGCCATGATAAATTCATTAATAGCCTACTCGTCTTTATACGCACCAACACATCAGAGTCGAGAAGAACGCTTTTAGTCAGGGACTTAACTTCTGTCAAAGTGAGAAGGTAACTGTCAAGCTGGCGCCAAATGCTCGAGCTCATTTGGAAAAATACACCTTATAACTTTGTCTGAGTCTCTCGCGCTTTAGCACGCGTTTCTATCGCGAACCATTGCCAGTGGAATGAATTAAGTGAACGACTGTAAGAAAGTGGTGACTTACCAGGTCGGCTGAAGTCAGACTCACTACAACTCCCACTAGGACTAAGCTCAGTGACAGGAGGACCATCACGAGTCGAGTGCGTTCAACAGCAAAGAAGAAATGTAAAATAATAGTGGACAAATATCCAATTCAGGTATTTCACCGTGCTTTCCGCGCCGACAAAGTGACGAAAAACACTAACCCAACTATCCAATTCAGTCAGACAGTGAATCTGAAACAACTTTTTTCTTCTCCAGGAGACAAGCAGTAGGCTATTAACGTACAATTAAGTTAAGCGAAAGTTTCAGAACTTGGGTCAATGTTTTGAGTTTATTATGGCTGAAACGCTGATTAGTAGAACATCCCTAGCAGACTGAGTTAGTGGAAGCCCCCGCTAACTGGACAGAGCAGAGGCTGAGCTCTTGCAACCTGGTACGTCTCTCTGCCTAATAAACTAGACCAGCCCTGCTGATGTGACGTCACGCCCTCCTCTTTCTCAGAGAAACACATGGAGGAGGGAAAAAAGGGAAAAGAATATGCAAGGAAAACACATGGTAATACTTTCTCCCCTCAGATTTGTGCTGCTGGTTCAAAGGCGGCGCCTCAGACGAACACCAACTTGCCGGTTTATTCAAGCGCACAACCACCCTCATAGGCTACTGAAACAGCTGTCAATGACACTGGCAATTTTGCTCTTTTGATTTTTCAGTGTCCAAATTCTTTGGGTTTTAATTATATTTTGTGAAAATTACCCATAGGTTAGTTACACGTAGTATTTTGATTTCCCAACCTCTCCCCACCTCATTCAGCAGGCAAACTACATCCTACAGTAGCCTACATATCACATAGTTATTACAAGAGTGTTAACATAACTGACATAGCCTATTGTCAATATAATGAACTCAAAGTGAAGTTCAGTAGACGAAAAGGTGGCCATATTTATTATTCACCTAGTTTTCCACAAAGATCTAGGTTATTCAGTGGATTAGACCTGCATAATACAGAGAAATCACGTGTTCTGAATAAGCTTCTTTGAACTTGTTCATAAATAAATTGATAGCACACTTTCCACTAAAATACATTATAAACGCATGCTGCCAGCCTTACAGACATGGCAAGGAATAGTCAGCAGGGAAATATTCTATTCTATTGAGAACTATGAATTAGTGCAGTCTAGATAAGAATAAATTATTCAGGCCTAATTTCTGAGACGTTGCTACATTTCTGAACTATACCCAGGCAATATTCTCATACCTTGATCATTTATTGTCTGTATGGATTCAGAATGAGCATCACTGCACCATCCTGCACCTCTGCTGTGCAACTTAAAGTTACTTGGCTCACAATGTGTACCTACAGTATGTTTTAGAGCATTGAAGTTTGGTTTAAACTGACTGTAAAGCAGATGTACTGTAACAACTGACATCTGAATATGAGAACTGCAGTTGGATATGAAAAGCATAACTGAAATAACTGATGTTGAACATGTTGACTTTCCATCCCTCTTTATTCACCACTTTATTATTTTAAATGGGCAAGCAAAACTTTCACAAGGTTCATTAAACTGTACTGTACCTCTATTTTTACACGGCTACACCATCAATTCAGTTTTGCTCACATAATTTCCCATGCAGAGAGATGTCAATGCTTCTGAGGGATGAGCGGGCACAGTATAGATTGTTTTAGTCTCCCCAGGAAGAGGGTTCACTCTGTTTGACTGTTGACAGAAATAACAGCTTCCTCTCGCTGTCTGCATAACTCCCATCTCTATGAAGCATGAGCTAGCTTATGAGCAAGAGCAATGTGAATGGCTGTGAGTTTTATTGCGCATGACAGGAGTCGTCTCAGCAAACTCAAAATAATGACTGCTGAAAGTTTTTTTTCATGTGTGTGTGTGTGTGTGTGTGTGTGTGTGTGTGTGTTTTCAACAGTTCGAGTTGTAAGTTGCCCTCAGAAAGTTCTCACACATATATGTATCAAGTTGTGATAATTACGTTGTCCTCCGACTTTAAGCACATGCAGGTCCTGTGAGGGAGCTGTTTAGCTTCACTCGTGCATATTCACACATCCTAAACAGACACGGGTCTCTGCTGGGGCCACGTGTGCAGTTGGCAGCTGGTGTACAGGTTGGTGGAGTATAGCGCTGGAGGAAACACAATCGCCTTCCCCACAGCTGCTCTCCTCATGGCCAACCCCCATGCACACACACACACACACACACACCAGCAGAGGAGGGATACTCCTCCACTTTCCACTCCCTGGGCACCACCATGCACCCATCCAGCCCCTGGCTCTCCACTCATCACACTCTCTCCACTTCAGTACCAGGGATACGCCATCTCCCTCCTTTTCAATACACACACACACACACACACACACACACACACACACACACACACACACACACACACACACACACACACACACACACACACACACACACACACACACACTCACATACACATACACATTAACACACACACACACACACACACACACACACACACACACACACACACACACACACACACACACACACACACACACACACACACACACATACACTTACTCAGTCATACCACATCCTGTTCCCAACCAACTTTCATGCCTGGAGCTGACCAAGTTCTCACAGTGGTACTCTATGGACTGGGGAGTCCTTACAGACAAAGGTCAAATGAGAGCTTTGGTATACATCTAAGAAAGAACACAAGAGTGTCTAGTTTCATCTCGCTCAAGACCGGCGGCGACTGCTGCTTTCACAAGGTTGGATAGCACAATGTTATTGCACTGGGACACTGGAGAGACTCAGTGAGAATCTCAGTCTGCTACTTCTGTCTGGCCCCTTATTGAAAACCTCAGTATTCTGACGAAAAGAAAACACAGAAAGTGGACAAATCTCCAATACTGTAGTCTCTGATGAAGGACACAGTCTGAGGTCTTGTTCAGTGTGTGGGCGCTTGTGCCCTTAAGTTTTTTTGTTCTTTTTTTTATTAGGAAATAAAAGAGAATGTCATCAGGCCTTTTCAAACCTGTGTTTCTTTCTTCTGTCACAAGACTGCCTTCTTGCAGTCCTTTTGACTGAAACTATTACCCCAAATGACGAGTCTGTAAACGAATCAAGCATTTCCTGACATGGTGGCAAAGCCATCGTCACACACCTTTTATCCCCAGTTAATAAAAGTTAATCTGAAATGTCAATATACAGTCAACACCCTGATCAACATCACACATTTAAATATTTAATAGACAAGCAATAGACACATATTTAATAGACAAGCAATAGACACATTGCTTGTCAGTGTTTCCACATTTGTTTCACTGCCGGCAAACAACAATGCAAGAACTCATGAATATTCATGTGCCGACCGGCCAGTTCACCCAAGCATGAAAGGCATGGTGGGACCAAAACGGAGGGGAAGTCTGGACAAAGATGACCTTACCGACATCACAAACAACTGGCAAATGGACGAAAAGCGCAGAGTTGAATGTATTGAATGTCACACCATCCTCTGCCTGTGTTTGCTATTGTTCTCCAAACAAAACTCAGTGACACAATAGAAGCTGAAGGAATGCCAAAGTCACAATGTGTATACCACTGGTATGCTCCCTGGCCCTCCTCGGGGTGAATAGTAGTGTTGTCCATAGACGTCATTGGAGTTGAGGAGAACAATAAAAAAGGTATTGCAATAAAGTCCTCTTTTGGGAGCTATGGTGGAGACATTCCAGGAGAGGGTGTTGAAGGCAGAATTTGACATAATTTAAAACATCCTTGTCATATTGTGAAAGGGAGTCTCTCTGACCCCCTCTCAAGTCTTCATAATTTATTCTCAGTTTTTTTTTTTTTTATTCTTTCATTATTTCACTACTCTGAGCGGCCATAAATAGCCTTCAGCTAAAAGGGACAGTGAGGCCAACCACAAAGAGAGGGGAAGAGGAAGCGACAATGTACGATGATGCTTTGCATGAAAATAGCTTGTTTATTGATCCGTTCTGGTAACACCCAATGAGGTTCCTTTCCCACAAGATCTGTAGCCTACGTGGATGCCACCTCGACCGCAGCAACAAGCACAATGCTTTTCTGAGCAGTTTGTCACGGTCATTGTTCAAGTACAGTACGCACATCTTGACCTGAGTTGAGTTGAGACTCCAGAGAGTAAGGTACAGCAAAAGCGAGCACTTCTTGGCACCTGACCTAAGAAACCCCTCATTTAGCAAGAACTCTCACAGTGAAGGGCTTCACTTCAAATGACTCATGGACTAACAATGTATTTCTTAACTAAAAAAAAAAATCTTACATAATTCCGACTGGCAGGTATTATAGTTATAACACACTGGTTGGAAGGTAGGTAAGGGTTTACTAGAACTGCTGGAAAATGAGTTGAGAATGAAAAATTCTCAGGGAAGACTGACCTTTTTGTGACGAACGTGAAGTAAAGGGGCGATGATTTTTATTTCCTGACATTTTGTTAAATGCAGGTCACTGTTTCGCCTGGCTTCTTTTCCGATACTTCTATGTTCCATGTATTTGATTTTCTGTTAAGACCGAATGAAAGTATCTAGTGTTGTACATGTCCCTAACTTTCCTCTTCTTCCACAGAACAGACACATGGAAACCATTCAAAACCTACAGTATGTGTATGTGTGTGTGTGTGTGTGTGTGTGTGTGTGTGTGTGTGTGTGTGTGTGTGTGTGTGTGTGTGTCTGTGTCTGTGTGTGTCTGTGTGTGACTGTGTGTATGTGGGTGTGTGCGTTTGAATGGGGAAACAGGAAGGAGAACATGATAAAAGTGACTGGGCATCCATGACTTATCTGAAGAAGGAACAAGAGGTGAATTGAGCCAGCATGGGTGGCTGGGATGAGAGTGAGTTCACTAACTTCTCAGTCCCCTACGACCACCCATCTATTTCTGATGAAGAAAAAAGCAGAGACGAAAAAAATAACTTTCACTTTTACATTGACTGCCTAGGAAAATGCTTGCTAATTTGTAGGTATAGAAGGTTCCAGAGAACCGATCTGAATCAACCTCTTCCCGGACCCTCTAACCCACTTTCCTGCTAACGCCCCCAATTCCATACAGAGGGCCAGGAATAGTAATATGCAGACAGCAAGTGTTTCGCAATTTATAGTATCTCACTGTGATTCATGCAACAACCAACTGGCTGTTTTGTCTTTTGAGCTGAAAACCGACAGACATTTCTGGAAAGATTTGCTTTGCCAAGATGAATCTTCTGATCTTTTAACCTTTATTTCACCAATACATCTCCCTGAAGTATGTCAGGGTTAAAACAATTCGGCTATTCAGCACCAGGGCCTAATACACCCACTGCCTAATACATCCAATCTACTTGACTATGGAGGTGAAGGGCAAATAGTCGTCAGGCCTCAGTGGCACACGCTGATGACAGTGGCGCGAAGGAGAGCCAGACTGTGAGCCGAGATGGCAGCGGCAGGCCAGAAGGGGGCATTCCATGTTCTATAGCTGAAATCCCCCTTTTGAGACTGACAAGCCGCACAGCATGAGTCATTAGCGCTAAAAGGCCTTAAGCTTTGAAAGGAGGGGAGGGGGTGCAGAGAGAGGAAGAAAGAGATGGACAGAGAAAGAGAGAGATAGAGAGAAAGAGGAAGAGAGGGAGAGAGAGAAAGAGAGAGGGTGAAAGGGAGGGATTGTGACTTCAAAACCCCATGCTTCCCAGAAGTAAGCCCAGTGTCATAACTTGGGCATCTGTGCCTTGGCTGCCAAATAGACTCTCTCAATCGGACCATCTGATCACGGCTCGGTTTAATTGGCTGATTTTTATCCGGGCCCCTCAGCCCGTGCCCTTGATGTGAGAAAATCGGTTCTGTCAGGGAATCATCTGCCGTATTCGCCAGCTGGTAGCTTCTGCCCGGCAACTGGAGGATTAGGCATATAACAAGCATAGTTAGAAGAAGTAGAAGTAGAAGAAGAAGAAGAAGAAGAAGAAGAAGAAGAAGAAGAGGAAGAAAATGAAGACAGGAATTCCTTGATGCATTCCTTCAGGAAAGTCAACATTGCAGAAGATTATAGAGAACAGTCACATGCATTTGTAATCCTAAATTTATTTCTGGCAAACTCTGTATCTGTCCCCTGAAAGCATAGCATCAACCATGATGTGTGAAATTGCACTAGACTTATGCCAAAACACACACAAGACACACACAGGTATACCCAGTGTCACACAAATGATATGCCTATCGTCTACTGTAAGTGGCAGGACTTCCCAGGGCTTGTTCATTCAAATAGCAGGCTGCGCTGACAGCCTCCTTAGTGCCATCACAGGAGATAATACATGGATGTATTTAACCAACAATTGAGCTCATTCCTTTGCATGCTTGTGGTGACACAAGGTGTGACATCACAACTTTCCCTCTCCAAGGGAGGGCTGCATTGAGTGAAGCCAGACAGACACAACTGCCAGTCTCGCTGACAAAGGCCTGAAGCTCTGGCCCTCACACATAGGAGAAAAAAAGAAGAAAGAAGAAATGGAAATAAAATGAAATGAAATAAAAACCTTGGAAGTACCCTCAACAGATCACTAACGTATGATGCAGGCAGTGGCACTGGCACCCTGACAAAGCCTGTGACCGACCACTCTGCTTATGGGACATGGTGGGACAGAGAGAGAGAGAGAGAGAGAAAGAGAGAGAGCACAAGTGGAATGGATGGAGAGAGAATGAGATGTTCCCTTCTCCCTCTCCCACACACACTCTTCACCTCCAAAATGTGGGACAGGGAAGGGCACTTGCGCTCTCCAACATACGGCATCTCAGCAGTTCGCCACAGACTAGACAGAGCAGCCCTCTGCCACCAGCCCCGGTGTTGATGTTGGCAGAGGGGGAGTTGTCACACATGCTGCACCACAGGAAAGTCCAATATTTGAACTTTTCACTCCGATTTCACTCGCAGCGCGCCCCTGACTGAAAAGAGTTCGCTTTTTGTGGACGAGCTGAAGACCAGACCGGGGGGTGGGGGTGGGGGGCGCAGGAGTAGGGTGGACGGGGGGGGGGCATGGTGGATTTTGTCGCTGTGCGGAGTTGTGCACCGCTTTCTGAAAGGGTGGGTAAATTCCCATAAAAGAAGTGCTGAAACAAAATTGCTCCTTTTAGGTTATGCAATACCCAAAGGCAGACTCCTCTGGCCTGACACAGATGCCTGAGAGAGGGGATCTAGGAGGGTGGGGAACCGTCCTTTCAAATGCTTGGAAAGTGGGACATTAAGAACATCACGTTCAAGTTAACAAAGCTCACTCCTCTCAGTGAGTCTCTGAGTGCCCCATCTCAGGATATATATAGACTTTTGGGAATGACACCATACAGTATGTTCAGTGGACATTGATTTTTATTACAGTAAAGAAACTAATTCAGCAGAAAAAACAAAAAATATATAATTAAACCACCATGGCTCGGTGTCACAATAAAATTGTGGAAAAGGACACAGCTAATGAAACCTGAAATGAAACTAATGACTTAAAAGTGCTCTCAGCAATTAATCATCATAGTCATTCATCAAAAACGACCAGACAAGCCAAGGGATGGAGGAGTGGACGAAGACGGACATGTGAGCAACTGTGACCATAAGAAGTTGGCATACATCCCACTTTTGCTTTCCCACCACATCCCACAACAACCCCAATAACTTTCACAAAAATGCAACAGTTTTATGGCATGTACTGTATATGAGATGAAACAGAGATCAGAGGCACAGCAAGGTCATGAGAACAAAAAGAGTAGAAAAAATCTGAAAAATGAGGACACTTCACTAAACCGCGCTAAAGTGAACAAAACAACACTTCATCAAACTGTCTTTCAAGCTGTCAAAAAACACAGTCTGAGGTAGATCTACTGCATAGCGGTGCAGTGTAAAATATGCATGCACACGCTTCAGATTATAAATCATGTTACTCAATGGCTCCTCATCTCTTCTCTTGCTACTCTTTCAACACCACACATCTTACATGCTTTACCCCTTGGTCAACCAGTGATTGTTGAAATTCAAATGTTTGCTCATGTATGTACAGTAGGTTACAGTAAGTGTGCATGCATGCATGTGTGTGTGTGTGTGTGTGTGTGTGTGTGTGTGTGTGTGTGCATGTGTGTGTGTGTGTGCGTGTGCGTGTTGTTTGTGTGCACATAGGGAGGAGGCGGACCAAAAGCTTCTATTCATTATCAGCCTAGTGAGGCTACATACCCACCAAGTTGTACTGTATGTGCCCTGGTGATCAGCTGCTGTCAAAACAAAATAACCCACCATCTCCTCTACCATAATAATGAACTAACAGACTATGGCAATATCAGAGGGACAAATAGCACCAACACCTACACTGGAAGTTGGCAGGGTGACTGAAGGAGGGAAAATGTTAGAGGGAAGCAGACCCCGGTGGGTCTGGAACCAAGCCTTCCGATTGGTGTTTACTGCTCACCACAGGCCAATCACATTCCTTCTTGTGGTTCACATGTGGCTAAGAAACCAGAGAAAGGAGATGTGTGAACATGCTCAAAAGACTTATAAACATTTGTATTTTAAAAGCTTGAAGAATTTTGGGCATATTGCAACACATACAGTATGTGGAATTTGGCATAATATTCTAAGACATTTGAATAAAAAGATATATAGTGTAAAGACATCTCACAAGTCTCCCTTATACAACATACTAAATTGGTTTCAGAGGGGTATTCTAAGTACTGTACGTGGTTTAGTGACAAACCTGGGTAAGTTAACTCATAGTTAAGTGGTAAACCTCCTAGAGGAGCTGCGGCTTCATTCTCCTATACCAAAACAATGCCATTGGGCTCTTGTTGTAGGAGGTTTACCACTTACTGAGGTTTGTCACTAAACCACATACTTGCAATACCCCCCTGGTCTGCTGATGCAAGGACTGCTCTCCTCAGTGCAAATGCTCCAACAATGTGCTTGTATCAAAGGCGCACAGGAAGTTGCGTTTGTTTGTGTTTATGTTAACATTCAGACACATTCATTACATTTTAACTGAGGAACAAACAAAACACACCAGAGAGGCAGGGTTTCGTTGTTGTTTGGTGGCAGGCTGACCCCACTTTGTTTCCAGTTCTAGGAACCTGAGCTGGATACTATGTAGGCTACTCACGCAATAGGCAGCTAGCGGTTGTGAGGAGGTGATTGCTTAACGTGACAAAAATCTTATGGGCTTGAAATTGCGTAAAATCCCTGACTGTACTTTTAATACCTTTGAAAGATGAATTATGTGTAATTACTTAACATTAGTCACCTTGTACAATGAATTAACATATTATTGCCTTGAGGGTGGCTTTGGTTGAAAAGCATAGATCGAAATCAAAATCAAAGTCTTAATAGCATCTTTTATACAACAGAGAGAGAGAGAGAGAGAGAGAGAGAGAGAGAGAGTCTATAGCAAATCAACATCTTTCTTTCCAAACAAAACTCAGGATTAGCTGCACATTCATCACACATCAGCCACAAAGGAACTAAGATTTTGTGAGATGAAACTGTATTGCCACAGTCAACAAACAACCTAGTCTATGAACCGGCCTTCAGAATCAGATGAGAGAGAGGAAGGAAGAAGAAGCATCAAATGATATATTGAAGAACAAGCTGTGGTATGGCTTATACATGAGCAATTTGTACAAATAACTTCAAGTGAAAGAGGAAACCTTTTCGTCGTCAATGTGAGACTGGCAAGAGACCTCACTCACAAATATCTCATTTGCAGCTTGTTGGTGGTTTTGGTATAAAAGCCACACATCCTTTTTTCATGATGCCTGTTAGAGGAATGGGGCAATTCACATGAATTATGGGAATGTACTTAACAGTCAAACAATACTGCTTCAGTTTTGTTGAAAGCCTTAGGCACCAAAATGAAAACACATTCGTCAGACGCATCCGTGAAGAGCTTCTCCTATGAACTTTATGTCTTTTGGCAAAATGGCAATCAAGTTTTCACTGGAATAAATCTTCCTTCATTTCTCTCATTTACAATAATCTTTGAAATAACATGTTACTGTACCACCAGAAATAACATAAAAAGGCAGCAACATTGCATTATGGGTGAGTCACTTCCCTGTTCCTACGTCACACCTTATTTTGCTCTACTGGCCATTGTTTGTCCAAGGAGTGCTCTCCCACAACTGGCTTCTTCTCTTCCTCCCCTCTGCGGTCTGGTGTGTGAGGGAAGCACTGCCGACCAACAGTCACGAGAGCTCTCCGCACCTCACCACATTTTTATGTGGCCAGGCGTGCGACTAAATTGAGCCTTAGCTAATGAAATGGCAGCCACTTCTTCCTGACCCTCGCCGACAACGCGGAGTCACTCACAGGGATGTTGCAGTGGTGTCTACGGGGAGCGCGGCCCACTGATATTAGCTCCAGAAGGCCAAACAGGCTGTCCTTGAAAAGTGCGCCTGCCCCCTAATCCAAGGTTAAGAAATTAGAGGACATAAAACGGCTTCCGTGTAGCTCCATCCACAAGAGGTGCCTTTCAGGCCCTGCCAGGATAAATTTCCCTCCCGCTTGTGCAGGCGGAAACTCCCCCCGCACCTCACCCCACCACCCCCAAGCGCTCCAGAGAGACAAGGTGAGCAAGGTTCTCACCCACATGCACCCTACTCCCCCCGGCCTGCGGGCAGCCTTTGTCCGAGGGTGATCCGCTCGCTCGCTCGCTCGTGACCTGACCTGAGAGGCCCACAAGGGCAGCCAGGCTCGGGGGAGGCAGGTTCAGCTTGGCGTCAGAGCCTGACGCTCGGCTTTCGCAACACTCCTTATTTCTTCCTGGAGTCAGACAGATATTCGATTACACCGCACGACTGAGATCATCCTTGGACGCGTCGCTTATTGCAAATAGTTTGAAAATGCGGAGGAATTAGCGAGGCTCACATGACAGCTTGGAGTGTGTCACTGTTAAAAGCTATGCGAGTTATCCGATCCGAGCCATTTCCCAACTCTAGGTTTGATGAGAGGGCGCAGCAGAAACCGCTCTGAGAGAGAGGAACCCTACAGAAAAACTGTCTTAGTCCACTGGAGCACATGCTTCAGCAGCTCCTAGCTTTAGAAAGGCCTCTCATCATGCTCTGATCACATAAACCGTGTTGCTTTGTTTAGGGAGACAAAACAAGCAGAGAGAAAGGTTGTCTCAGGGGAACTGTAGAAAAAGTGGGCCAATTTTACATCTACATCAAAAAGCACACACTGTAATTTATTACAAACAATGAAACACTCTGCCAAAGTTGAGAGGCTAAAGCATGGTAATTGTCCATTCAGTGACAGTAAAATAATAGGCCTAATCCACCCGCCCACCAAATAAAAACCCAACAATTTAGACCTTTAGGCTACATGCAAAGTCTGTGGCTTGTTTAGGGAATACTGGTTCAGTTTCAACTCAGATCACTCTCTTGAGGAGTCATTAAATAGATAATTATGTTGTACGGGGGAAGCTTCGAGCTAAACGAACCAAAAAGCAAGCACAAACAATCTTTGGAACATGCAGACATTAGTAATCCCATAAGGCGCATGAGATGGTACTAAATAACTTTTAAAAGAAAAATGTCAGAGCCCACATGTGGCTGTGCATAAGGTTTACTTTCTAACAACCAAATGAAAATAACACATATTACAAAGCAGTTGTCGTCACTGTTTTAGTTCTAGCCTAAATACAATGAATTCATAGCCTACATCTTTCAAAAGGCTGACAAGTATATGAACAATATGTATCTCTGTCTGGCATTTTTGGAACGATTGCATATCCATGTTGATTTTGGGATATGTTGCTCTGTCTGACATATTTTTTTTTACAGCTTTTGTGATAAAACTTTCAAGAATAAGTGAGCTGTCTGAATCAAGGCTACCACAATTACCATTGGTCTCTCCCTGGCGTAGACAAACACCCTTTGGCTCAAAGGGTGACAATAAAAAAAAAACAACCATGACAGCGATCGGGATTGCATCACCACTTGGCCCTGGTGTTGCCCAGACTGGCTCCTATCGAGCGTCTTCAACTCAGCCTCTGCTTCAGGCATCCGATTTTCTGTGAGGAGATAACATGACATGTTGCAAGGGCTCTGAAAAATGAAATGCAAATTCCGATGAATCTCCTAAAGATATCTCCTCATCATCAACGAGCAATCCGATCCACTGACAGAACATTTCCACTGCCACACTAGTTTGTCGAAATCAATAACACGATGCACATAGATTATCACTTTCCCCATTTTTATCTAAAAAAAAAGCCCCAAACGTTTTTCAAGCACACCCATAATACAGCGAGAGCTACTCGCCCTCCTAGGACACGTGGCCCCCGTGGGGTTCTGGAATGTGGATAAATAGCTGCTCAGCATGTGTTTCTGTCGAATGCACACAGCTTATGTTTGGGGGGGTGGGGTGTGTGTGTGTGTGTGTGTGTGTGTGCGTGCGTGCGTGCGTGTGTGTGGGGGGGTTAGTCAGGGTCCATGCCTTGCGCGAGTCATGCAGAAAAACATATATTCTTGCTCTCTCCGCTTCCACTTTGTTTAACCATGCTGACAAATTGCCCTACTGGGAGATTGCTGTGCATTGCTGCCACATTTCTTCTGTCTGTCTCTGTGGAGAGTCTGACAAAGTGGACCACTTCATACTCATGTATGGCTCTTCTGTTAACCAGCTAGAGCTATAAAACAAACTCTCCAAACTAAAACAAGATCACTGTCAGCTATGCTGCATTCGCACTATGGACACGCTGAGGCAAAGCAGAGTTGTTTGCAGCCTTTGGTATGGATCACAGTGGGAGGCTCTGGATGTGGCTGTGTGGAGGGCCCTGTCGAGTAGGAAATAGGGAGAAAGAGAGGAAGAGAAAGAAGGAGAGGGAGGGAGGGAGGGAGGGAGGGAGGGAGAGAGAGAGAAATAGGCAGAGAGAGGGACAGGGAGAGGAAGAGAGAAAGAGAGAGACAGAGGAAGAGGCAGGAATGCGCTCCAGAGGCGTCTGTGTCACTGGTCAGCAGCAGTGCTGTGCTGGACGATGGGGAGGTGCTCCTGGCTGTGCCTCCTCACAATGCAGACACCTGCAGGACACCGTGGTGCCCCATCTAAAGCTCACACCAGCACCGGGCCACACAAACAATCCCCCCCCCCCCGCCCCATCCCGAACAAGCAAGCCTCAGTTTCCAAATCTCAGCTTCGCACCGTTGTGCTTCCAAGTGTCTCTCGACACACACAAGCCACCGTTTACCGCCGCATAGGCCCGTCCACCCCCGCAGTTATTCACAGCCAGCCTCCCCCCCGCTTCCTGGCGCCCCTCCCACACACACATGTCCACGCTTTCAGCAAATCACTAAGCCGGGCCTGCCGCACTCACCAAAACCTGACACGATGCTGAGGAGAGGAGACCACACTGTGGTCGGAGGCAGAAAATAATGCCGTAGCTGAGGGTCTTACTGGGCATGCGGATGCAAGAAACGTGCCCTGAATTATAGTGCAGTGCATCTGTCAACGTGTGTGTGTGTGTGTGTGTGTGTGTGTGTGTGTGTGTGTATGTGTTAACTCTGAGTTTTTGCTAGCCTGCTGTGACCATCCACCTGAGAAAAAGTGTCAACACCAATGACAGTCATACCGGGGTGGCAAGTTGATGAAAAACTACTTACCCTGCAACAATATTGAATATCCACACACGATGCCCATCTAAGTGGCTGTGCCGCAACCTTATAAATCATTCATATACACACCCTGGGGGTCGTTCATCTTGGCCCTGGACCTGTACCACACATGACAGGTACAAATGACATATGGCAACAGCCATTTCCTGGTCTCCACAGGAGGAGAATTTGTGATGATGACTCCTGACTGACAGAAAAGGGAGGAGATCTACTTAACTCTGTAGAGTAATACAAAGCACAGATATGTGGCTCTGGGATGTTGAAAAACATACAGTATGCACACACAAATTTGGGAAAAAAACACTTGCGGTTAGTGCCCTTACACGTTTTCGGTTAGGCCTTTGATCAACACTGTGGGGGGGGGGAAGCAGTATTTGAACACTGGTTGCCTATGAATAATTCTTCAGTTTTTGTAACCGACTTTCAATAAAAATGTCTTCTTGTACAGTCCAGATAAGTTCAATGGCACTTCTGTGATGTTCTGATTGTGCGTAAAGTGGAACGCTAGGTTGTCTCTGTCGACTGGTTATACAACATGGGTTTCTTCCACTTGCTTCACGCGTTCTTGCACTCGCATATCGCATTAACCTTGCGTGTTAAGTTCCATTAATTGGGCAGGCTTTTATTCAACTCTGTGACTACATCTGCAAATGTTTTCTTGGTTCATCAAAAGCACCAGATGGCCTTTATATCTCAGCGATCAGAAGAGGCTATGAATGTATGTGTAGTGTGCTCTTCAAAAGATCTCACAAAAAAGGCTTTTTCGCGTGACTTCAGATTTGACCAAAATTGTCTAGAAGTTTCAAAGGCCAGGGACTGCTGATGTTAGTCTTTGGTTGAAGCATCCATCCTTTCAAAGTCAACCGATGTGCACTGTACACGGACCCTCTTCTCTACACCTAGAACAAATCTCCTCCAGGCACTTCTTTTCACCGTATGTTCTGAGATCCATATACTTGATGATGTGCCGCCGTTAGGCACACAAAATGAATGTTAAAGAATTGATTTCTCCATCTATGCGTGTTACGCAACCTCACTTGCTAGACTCATGACTCCTTTCTTCTGTGATTCTTTGTTGGTAGAATGATGTACCGAATGCTCTTCATTCTAGCGATAGTTTTGAGGTCCTCAGACTAGTGTCTAAAGACTCATCTGTTTTTAATCAAATCTCCATACAGACCTGTGGTTTATGGTTATTGTTATTATTTAAACTCTTTTTTGTCTATTACTAATATTGCTTTTTTTAGGCTATATGAATTTACTTAAAACTGTAACATTCCTGTTAAAAGAATGTTTATTGATGTAATTGTCAGTCAATCTGAACAAAAGCTGCTTAGAACTATAAACATAAGCCATGTCATTTGACTGACACCTTTAGACCTTAGAAGAATCTTATTGCCGTTGACAGCAACTTTCCACCACATGAATTCATTGTACCCTGCACATTCAAGCTCCAAGCCCAGTAGGTAGCCTACCAGTACATATGGAGGGAGTGAAGAAGCCTGCAGCAACAGCAGCAGAACCAGAGGATGATTTGCTGCTTACTAACATGCTGTTTCTTTCTTCACACAAACAATGGGGGGGGGGGGGGGGAATCAATACACCAAAAATTCCCAGCAGACATTAACAGTAGTGAAGCCAGTCATGCCACTCTAGCTCTGGATGCTTGGTGAGGCGTGGTGAGGGCGATGTGTCAGCTGGGGACCACCAAATCCATCCCCTTGCCCTGTTTGAGATCTGCATCCTAACTCCAGATCCTGCCTCTCTGATGAGATCAGTGGGCTGGGCGGCCAGCATCAGAGAGAGAGCCCTCCTCAGCACGACAGTAGCGAAGCGCCAGCCGCGCAGCCCGAGGGGACAATCCCTGATGCCCTCGGATCTCTCTTTCAAGTGGTGCAGACACCTATTCACCGCGTCCCCCTGACTCCTACTAATGGGCCACTACAAAAGATCACTGGCCTCTAAGAATAGCCAGCACCTGGCCCTTTCATTCACCCGTACACGAGTAGCCTACGCTTCCAATTCAAAACTTCTGAAGGCATTCTTCCCCTGACCCCACCCCACCTACCCCCCCCCCCCCCCCCCTCCCTCCAAAAAAACAGAACACATGAAACAGCCAGGGGTTAGGGGTGGGGGTTGGTGGAGGTGGTGATTGGTGTTGGTGATGGCAGGGACTCTAAAGACTCTGCTATCACTAGCTGGAGTGTGATGATGGTAAGGCCCCGATGCAAAAGCTACAGAGGAATAGCGGGGATTGTGTTGGCACCTGACTATTTCCAGCTCTCGTCTTTGGCTCAGAGGGGCGGATTACCCGCCACTTTATCTCTTTCTTCTGAGGCTTACCGCCATCCGTACGGCAAGCAACTTCAAAGTGTGTCACAAAAAACAAGGCCGAATGTGAGCATGTGTGTGTGTGTGTGTTTGTGCAGGAGTGTGCATGGACTCTTCCCCGAACAGAATCGGCTTAGTTTAGTTCCGTTCAAATGGCTGGAACGTGAAAAAAAATCTCAGTTTGATCTCGGTGGGCAGAAGTCTCCTTGGGCGTCTGGGGAAGGCCACGGGAGTGCCCTCCAGTGTCCTGTCCAGGTAGTACAACCGTGGCAGGCCAAGAACCCCTACGGCTCATCTGTTGGCTGTCCCAAAAAAACAGAGAGAGACATTTCACACAGAAGTGTCAAGAGGATTTTGGGCTTGTTCGGCGAGCACAACTCAGCTTGCGCAGCCTATGAAGGTTTGCGTATTGTTGGACAGTCAAGAAGACTAAGGTGGCATTAAGTCTGAAGGACTGACGGCTGAAGTTCTAAGTTCATACAAAGTGCTTCAACATTGGTATGCGCACTGGTGTGATGGAAAGTAAAAAAAAAAGAAAACAAGCACAATGGACACCTCGTCAATTTCAGACAGATTTATTTGCTTTGGGTCCTGGGGATACAACCACAAAGACAACATTGTGCAAAGAAAGCAAAGACAGGATCCATTTTCACGTAGTACAGGGGGATGATAAGCAAGGGCCTCACATCCAAAATACACGCGTCATATAAGAGCAGACACACAGTTGGCAACGAAACTGCATGAGATCCAGCAAAACACTGAGGCAAGAGAGTAAGTGCTCACTTACACGGCTAGGTAATGATCAGACGTACAGAGCAGAAACCCGTCATGGACGCTTCCATCATAGCTCGAAGAATACTGCTAATTATATTCATTTGAAGGCAAATAATGGATAGCTATTTAAAACAATCAGCCATTCAACAAAAACAATGTTGTTTTTCTTTAAAACACGAGTATAAAAATATCCATAGCTGTGAGGTGCTGTGAGCGATTGAGATCTGGGGTTTTTGCTGATATCTTATCAGACACGAGGAGAGAAATCTGTTTCGTCTTATTTTTCCAGCATCTGATCCGAAGCGCTGCGGAGTTGGCCCTTCGGCTGCCAACGCCCTGAATGCTGAGATGCTGTGACTGCGGCTTGCCAAATGAAAACTGAATGCAGGTGTACGATCTTGTGATTAAACATCTCTTCCAGGGGCCTGAGAGGGGACTCTCTGTGAAGCGCCAAAGTCTTTCCACAGTTTTTTTCTTTTTTTCGCTGAAGCCTCAGTAACATATTGCTAGGATACATTTATTTTAAAAAAAATGTTCTTTAATATATATATATATATATATATATATATAGATCTGTAAATGAACCATTTTGTATTTTTTTTCTTCGTCGTTTTATCAAACCACACATAAAACCCTTATCTTTGCAGTAGCTTTTTTTTGTAATTTTGTAAATATTTAATAAAGCTGAACTATGTACAGATAGATGTTCTGTATGAGTAATAAATGTGTCTGCCAGCACCTGAAGAACACAGGACTAATATCAGCCTGTGCCTCTGTGGATAGTAATCTCCTTTTGCCAGACACAGCACAGCTCAGAAGTTGCTGACATGAGGTGTGCATGTTAAGTTCACGTGGGGTTTCAGGCCTTCGACTCAAGCAGGAGACGGGGGGAAAACAAAAAACAAAACCGAAAAAAAAAGAAAAAAAAACACGAGCTTAGTGGTGAGAAATAAATGGACACTCCAGGTGAAAGAAGAGAAGAGAGAAAAAAAGGATGAACAGATGATGTCGGGACTGAAGCAGATGGGGGTCGGAGGGGTCGGGCATCAGCTGCCGACGTCCTCACTCGTCCTCACTCTTGCTTCCTTCCGACTGCTCCTGTTGACACACACACACACACACACACACACAGGCACACACACACACACACACAGGCAAACACACACACAGACACACACACACACACACACACACAGATAAACAGACAAATAAGAGAAGGTGGAGAAAAGCCAAAAGGTCCGCTGTGCACAACAGTACCAAAACAGCCTCTCGGTTAATCTGACAGCACAGCCTAATCTTTCTCTTCAGGACACAACAGGCGACAACAAGAACAACACACAATCATTAAATCTGCTTCCCTGCTGCATCACAGCTGAGTGAAACAAAGCGAGCAGTACAAAAGAGGAGACAGCAGCGGTGGAGAAACAGGCCAGAAGGAGCGACGTCACACTGAGTAATGGACACGGTGGGAGTTCACATCGCTCGCTTCTCTTCTCCTAGTCCATCACAACGCCAGAGCAAAAGAGAAACATAGTCAACGCAGAGAAGACAAGAGCGTCATTAAAAACGTTCGTCTTGAGATCGATAATGCACTCCTTCTGTCTGTCTAACGACTTAACTATAGAGCCTATCGACATCCAGTTTGAGAGTTATGATGCAAATGAATAAAGTGTTTTAGATGACAATGTGGCACAATATCAACAAGGTCTTGCTACCTCCGACTTCAGAAATGCACTTGAGCAAAAATAAAGCCTGAGTGAGCCACTGATGATAACTATTGATTGATAATTGATGCTATCTCGCTGTTCAGTCGTGCTTCAAAACACCCAATGACTCAATTTTGTTACAAGCATGTTTGATGGCCACCCGCAAACCAAATCAATTTTGAAAATAATTGATGATGAGTGTGGAACAGAGTGCTATTGTGACACAAAGGGATTCACACATTCCCTGTGTGGCATCCGATGTCATGAAATGAGTGTTGCATCCTCCAACTGGCTGTGTGAAAGGCACAGAACATGGAGTCCATAGAGATGTTCATAATGTTGCTAGATCATATGTGTTCATGTATCTTAACTAGAACTGCACTGTAGGATCTGACTACAGGCTATGGGTTCAGTACCTTGACTGCACCAGTATTGAAGGAGACATAGAATGGAAACCATTTTTGTCTTCGTTTAGATGAATTAGGGGAGGTTGTGCATAACCAAAGAGCTATCATGAACATGAGGCATGGTTGTGCCCTCCTTCATATAGAAATCTTGAACTAGAAATAGCCACTAAAAAATGGCCGAATTAGAACAAAGCCTACTTGTGATGTCAAATATCGCAAAGCCATTGAAGTTCATTGTGGTTGCCAAAGAGGACGCCATTTAGTCAAAAGGACCATTTCAATACCCAGCCTAATTATAAAGTTTTAATTGGGCTTGTAAAATTGCAATTGCATTTATTTTTTGAATAAAAGTTGAATATACTGTATACTATTCTAACATCACAATACTCAATTCTTCCATTCTATGTCCTCTTTAAAAAATTGTCCTAATAACGTTGACGTACATGTACTCGTAGATGACGACCGGAAACATGACAATGAGGGACCTAAATGGGACACTTCCCCCTCTAGTTTTCGGCTCTAGTTTCCTGTCCTCAGTGGACGTACCTTATCGTCTGGGTCATCGTCGCTGTCCTCATCGCTGACCACAGGCTTGGCCTTGTTGCGGCTCTGCCTCTTCTTCCCTTTGTCGTGACTGCGCTCTTCTCTTTTGCTCAGCTTGATCTTCACCCTCACTGACTTGGCTGAGGACAGAAGAAAGAGAAACGGCAATCAATCATTTTGCCAAAGAACTGCTGTGCTCATGCTTGGTGTCTTTTTCTGACAAGAAAAGCTGCCACAAGCTCTTCAATTTGAAAAAATCGCTGACAGCTAAAAGAAGTTCAGTTTTTTAAAGTTGTGCATTGATGGTACAGATCAGAATTAAAAATGAAAACATAACCTCTGAACACCCTCTACACGTTCAAGTTTGAAGGGCAGTAACAGCGAACGGGACAAACACTACGCAAACTCACACTCGGTCTCGGACTCCTCCTCGTCGTCGTCGTCGTCGTCGTTGTCATCTTCGCTCTCCTCCTCCTTCGCAATCTTCTGCCGGGCGCTCTTGAACACGGACTGGAGCACAATGGAGTCCTCATGGATCTACCCAGAACCCGCCCCGAAACAGAACCATGAGACAGCACCAAAAAAAAAGCCTACCACCGCCTATCTGTCAGTGTGCGAATGGCACGCCTCGTTTTTCTGTGTGTGTGAGTGCGTGTGTGTGTGTGTGTGTGTGTGTGTGTGTGTGTGTGTGCCTGCATGCGTATGTGTATGCATGTGTATGTGTGTGTGTGAGCGCGTGCTCGCCTGTGTGTGTTTGTGTGTGTGTGTGTGTTGGAAGGGATCTGGAGAGGCAGTGACAGTGCCCACGTGGCAGCAGTTCGACGCAACTCTTTAAAGACTCCAGGGGTTGGGGGGGAGGGGTTGGCAGGGAGTGGGACTGTTTTGAATCTCTGTTTGTTTGTGTTGACTTCTCTCCTCTTCTTTCCTCTCCTCTCCTCTCTTCCTCTCTTTTTCCCCCTCCTTGCTCTGCTACACTGGAGGAGGAGCGCAGGGAAGCTAAGCCCTGATGGCTTTCATTAGGAGCCCTGTATGTTTGGCTTGGGCTCACGCGGCCGTTTCTGGTGACACACTCCAGGGCTTTCTTGCATGAGCGCCAAAGCAAGCATACAAACAGCAACAAAGAGCTGATTAGAGAAACTGTGGGGAAGTTGGGGGGGGGGGGGGGGGGGGCTGGGGAGGGGGGCGGGGGTGATATAGACCAATGCCTGGCTCACGCCTGATCTATGGACGGTCTACGAGAAGGGTAATTAGAGGATACTTGCTGGGAGGCTCTTTGGTCAACTCGCGGAGGAGAAAGCGGGAGACATTTTCTGCGGGTCGTGTGAACTAACAGTCCTGGAGATGTAAAACAGTCACAGCGGGGAGGGAGACACATTTCATTCGGATTGTTATCGTGGTGTCATGGGAACTATCTAAAGAGGGAAAGCGTGTATGGATACCAGCGACGTGTTTGGTGCGGAGATGAAGAGCTCTTAAAGAAAATCCAAATCACCGGAGGCCACGTTCAGACACAAACTATTCCTCCTAATGTTTTATTTTATTTGAGCGAGTTGACAGCCGATGCTTATTCAACATCTCTTGAACTTCTAAATGTACTTTCCACAGCTTTCCTGTATGAGAACATGGCCAATATGAAACCACAACTCATTTCTGCCCATAAAAGCAATACAAATCTCTACTAGTGCAAATCTACTCATGTGGAAATCTACTCAACAGCTGGAACACTGGATGGGAGGTCGACCAGAAGACACTACCAATGATATGAGTGATGCTGCTAATTTTATGGGGTGTGCTTTACTTTCAACTCCATCCAAAGACATGGACACACACAAACAGACACACACACAGACACACACACACACACACACACACACAGACACACACACGCACGCACACACACACACACAGACACACTCACCTGTGAGCCCTCCAAGTTGAATGTCTGGGCGTTGAGACAGAGCAGCATGACGTCCTTCTCCAGGTCACTCACGCTCCTATACTTGTGACTCCGCACGCGCTCCTGCAAGCAACCGGTAACACTCCTTAGTAAGCACGGACGATTACAACATCAAAACAAAAACAAACAAAAAAAAAAAAGCCCTCCCAAACAAAAACAAAGGAAGTTTCTAGGAAGGAAGCTTCAGATCTAAGCCTCCCGCCAGCATGCGAACACAGCCATTTCCTGCAGACCGGGTAAGCACAGCGGAGTCGGTCTGAACTCTGGGCGTCTCTGAAGCTATGCAGAGTGCTGAGTGAACACATGCTCGGTGTGCCTACCTTGATCTTCTTGAAGTCCACGGGTCTTCTTATCAGCTCATAGTATTCAGGGAGCTCCTTGCGTGAGGGCAGCTGCACAAAGACCTCACTGAGCTGTCTGCCGGAGCTGAGAGAGAGAGAGAGAAAGAGAGAAAGAGAGAGGATGATGGAGAGGTGTTGGAAGCTGGGAAGAAGGGCTCCTAAAAGAGCCCCTAAAAAAAAGAAAGTGTTCGGGACAAACAGTGGTCTCTCAATCCCACTTTCCCTCTGGGGAGCATCTTAACGCGAACACAAACAGCTCAGCACTTGGGGAGGGGGAGTGCTGGGGGAGGATTTGGCTTTGACTGTCATTCAAGAGCCGGATGAGTCCTGACGGCCTGAAACTAACAGTGACATTTCACCCCTTTTTTTTTTTACAGTTACGAAACTGCGCGGTGAAGGGGAAGATAATGGTGCTGATGGGAATCTATGAAAAGCACCAGGAGTGGCCTGTGTGAGCGGCACTGGAAGTCTCTTAACCCTCAATAGTCTCGACAGCTCGTTTGAGCAGTCAGATTCAATCTCTTAACAAATAAATCTCCACCGTCCGTAAGTGCACTACTAAACATCAACACAACAGAAAACAAGATGGTCAGTGGATTGATAACAATGCACTGATTTGACCGGTGTGGGACTAGGAAGCCAAGGGCATGCTGACTCTCTTCCATGCTCAGCTGGCTAATCACAGCTTGACTGTAGTTTCATCTAATTGGTTGATTGTTCTTTTTTTTCACATTGCTGAATGATAAGGCTGCCGACTCAGGCTGGCTTCCCTAGTGATGACTGGCGTGTAATCCTGTATTTCACCATATATTCAACACATCATGTATCGGGGCGGGGAGCTATTTCTCATTGCTCATTGCAAAATACTAAATGAGAAACGGAAGAGAGAGAGAGAGAGAGAGAGAGAGAGAGTGATGACAGCGCAGCACAGAAGAAGCGTTGTTTAATTTAAACAATTAAATTAAATGTTTAAATAAAAAATGACAGCTATTGTGGTACACAGCAGGGGAAGCATGACTCCCCCCTTGGCCTCGGGGAGAAAAGAAAAACGGCACTGCATCCCAGCTGATACACATCTCCCCTCATCCACACCACCGTCTGTCGGCTCCCTATCTACACAGCCAGGTGGGTGTCAGAGGGGCTTAACTGATAAGGACCGGGTTCTGTTGCACCAGATGAAAAAGATAAACAAACCAACAACGGAAATGACAAATTGCACATTCGGTGAGTATCTGTCATGACAGTGTGGTTTAACACTTCAACACCAATCGTGAGATGCACACAAGCCACACTACCGCCACTGGCTTATGTACATATGAACACTGCTAAATACCAATCAGAATAACATTTTCTTAGCGCCAGTGTAGCGTGCAGAACAGAGGGGAATGGGCCGAAGCACGGAACATAAAAGCATGAATATGCTTTGCTTTGGACCGGACTCAAGCGGCACCTCCTCTTGACGTCAGGCCCGGGATGACTCCGCCAGCTCCGCTGCAGCCGTATCGTGACCCATCACGGCATGATACTGATTAGGCTGATTTCAAAAACAGGCCTCTCGTCTAAATTGTTCCAGGATGCACCGGAGCAGACGGATCGGTAATAACAAATACACATTGCAGTGTTCCTTGGAAACACTAAGAGCGTCGCCGTGTCTCCTCCGCTGAGTGTGCTATCAGATAGATAGAACTGAGCATATTGAATAGGAAGTCAGCATGTTGCTGAGGCAAGCCGTCATCATTTAGGGGCTATTTGTCTATTAGGGGGCAGTGTTTCTTCTATCTACACTTTTGTGGCCACAAATGTATTGCCATCACTGCTTCAGAATTAGCCTGGGGGTTGCAGACTGGCCTGCCTCCACTGCTAAAACAAATCTAGAGGAGACTATAGACGGTGTGGAGTTTGCTCAAGAGGGCTAGATATAACAGATTAAATAACAACCAATAATTAAATAAATGCAAATGTTAAAGTGTAAAAAACACAATTGCCTCAAAAGATGAATAATTCAACACTAAAAATTAATATTTCTCTTTGATGCAAGTGTACAAAGCAGCTCTCCAGGTGGTTAATAGTTGAGCTGCTGCTAAAAACAAACCCAATATGGTACGAGTGACACATACAGCTCATAGTGTTCCACAAGTACCAAGGATCAGCGGTCGTCTTAGTGATAGATGCCTGAGTGCGACCCGTTGCCCATGGCAACAGGACCACAACTAAGTGTCAAGGTCTCTTAACACTAGAAGCGCCGCGCCGTTCTGACCCACTTATACCTAGAAGCGCCGCGCCCCGGTCATTTGACCGCTTTGACGACCTACTAGAAGCGCCGTGCTGTTGTGAACTACTTAAAGCGCGGCGAGGCGGTCAAATGACCGCTGAGTCCTTAGACTGGGAGGCTTTTACTTACACATAATGATCGCAAGATGGCGCTTCGTGCACGAATGAAATCGTTTGGTCATAAATTCAGTTTGCACTAAGCCATGTCATTCGTGTCAGACCGTGTTGTTGATAATCTGTGGTTGTTTGTTTCATTATGACATACAGCACGTTTGAGTTATCTGTTAATGTATTTGTGTTGATTTGTGTTGTTAAAAACTTTGGAAGAGTTCTTGAACAAACCTTAAGCAAACTTGACTTTCAAGTAAAATGCTCTAAAAGTGAATGTGGCTAGTTCTAATTCACTCCCCAAATTCACTTCTATTCATTTAATAGGTAGCCTATGTTCGCGCTGCCGAAAATGATCGGACCTGGTCACCTGGAACAAAGAGCCTAATAGTCTGGTTTCAATCACACAGTAGCCAGGATTTCATGCCGCATTTTACAGGCTACCGTGGCTACTTTCTAAAACAACTCTCATTCATTTAGTGAGAAGATCTAGGGTCTAGCTACATTGGAGGGAGGGAGATAGAGAGAGCTATGCTGAGCAGGCATAGGCGTGAGAAGTAGCATAATTTAAAATAATGAGTGAATGATATTCTCTGTTTTGCGAATGTGTAGGCTATGTTTGCGATGTCTGCTGAAAAAAAAGCTAGGCCTATTGTTTCTACAATTTAAGCTAACTTCTATGTGAATTCGAGATTCAGCATTGAGACACACATTTTCTCCTAGTTAATAAGCAGTGTTGTAGCTCACTGGTTAGAGCTTCGGCTTGATCACCTAAGGGTTGCTAGTTCGATCCCCAACCTATTCCTGACGGAAGTTCTTTTGAACAAGGCATCAATAAAGTAGGCTATATTTATATTCTTTTCGATTCACATAACTACACGCACGCTGGCGAATTCGAACATTCTGAAACGCGCATATGCGATGAAACATGATTGCGCATTCTTCCACGGGTTGCCTAAACAGCCAGCTTACAGCCTATGCAGGGGACAGATAGATGGGGTGGGGGTGGGGAGGCAGTTCCTCAATGCCTCGGTGATATCTGTAGCCTAAGTATCCTAGACGAGTGTATGGGGGAGGGGGATGATCGGTTTCAAATAGGCTGCAATGGATAGTGTGTTGTATAGACCCCGAAGCCATTTGCTTTGAGAACGGCTGGCTAATGAAGTTGTTGGCTGGCTAGCTGGCTCAGCCAAAACCTTAATGCAGCCGCCACAGTTTTCATGACTGATAATGGCTTTAGTTGCCACTTCATGTCTACAGATGTGTATATTGTATTAGATATCAACACACAATGTTATTGTATTGTTTTGGACAACGTTCTGCACGTTTCACTTCAATGTAGACTGCATGCGTTCATTGCGTTGTGAACAGCGCAGCAATCTCTGGAAAGGAAACGGTGGAAGTCGCATCAGTAGGCTAGCTAATAGCCTATCACGTTCAATGCTGTAAATCCATCTGTTTCAGAATATTTGGTTCATATCATCAATCTTTGGTTTTGGTGTTTGTGCAACCGGGCCCTGACGATTTAACAAAAGTCTGAGTAGCCCTACGTAGGAATTAGGAAAGTAGCCTATGTAAGGTGAGATCAAAATCAGGCTACTTTGTTTGCTGCTTTTCCCCATGTCATTTTCATTGGTCGTCAACTCACTGGGAGTCCTGTGTGTCGTAGCAACGAGCACAATACTGATGTGGTGTGTCCAGTGGGAAAATGTCATGTAGGCCTAGTTTCTAGGCTATCGTTTATTTTTTCGCGTGTCACTATGATATAATTATTTTTAGATGCAAAAAGTCTAACTGGCTTTGTCAAAGTTTGTCAGTTGGCGGCAGAAAATGATTGGCTGGCGAAATTATTTTTCGTTAATGGTAGGCCTAAACATATTGCGATTCATCCGTTTATTTCAGATAGGTTGTTATTAAAAACCATTAACAAAAAATAATTGTTCATCGACGTTGAAAAACGGTCAGTAAATTCTATCGATATAAGATTTTGCATTTCGCTCCTGCCGAGATGTGAACACGGGTCTCCGGCGTTGCAGACAGGAGTGTTAACGCTGCGCCAATTGACATTATACAACAAGTGCGTTAGGATAGGTCCTTGACTTGACGTAACTCAGTCAGTCCAGCAAATATGTAAGAAAATGCTTATACATTAGTCTGAGCTTTAAAAGATAGCCTACAAATAGAAGATAAGATGTACAACTATGAATGTACGTAGGCATACGCGCCCTACGTACATAAATAGGCTACGACGAAAATTACACATGTAGGCCTGTCGCAACGTTTTCAAAACAAACTCGCATTTTACCACTGTAAATCGCCTCCACAGACTATGCCATGTAAATGAAAAATAGTTATTAAAATAAAGCACATATATAATACATGTTGCACATATATAAACGATATGTTTTATGGTAAAATATTATTCTCATGCCCGACTGACAGGAAATCCTTGCGACATCTGCTGTGAGAAAAGAGAATAGCAGCCTGAACAAAAATGGCCGAACGCGAGACAACATAGTGTTGTCACATAAGTGAGCGCAAAATAGCTCTAAACTAGCTTGTACCGGTGTGCTTTTGATCATGTAAAAATTCTGGGTGACAAAACACGCGTATTTAGGAAAAGTCGTGAACGTAGGGTCCTGGAATTTAATCGAGTGAAAAGATTTTTTTTTTTTTGTAATCGCTGCGGTCAAATGACCGCAGCCCGGCAGTTCTAGGTATATCTAGGTCAAACCCCCACGGCGCTTCTAGGAATACGCGTCAGCGGTCAAATGACCGGCGCTTGGCGCTTCTAGTGTTAAGAGCCTCACCAACCCCTGATGGAAAGGAAAGAGCTGCTTCTCCGAACTCCTCCAGCAGATGCAGCGGCTAAAACAAAAATTGGCTGCAGTGGAGGGGCGCCGGGGTGCCTGGCCCCGGGGCTGAGTCCAGTCCGGCGGCGGCCCTAACTCGGGCCAGAGCCACTCCGTACGACTGGAGCGAAGGGGAGAAGGAGGGAAGGAGAAAGGAGGGAAATGGACAAAACATCTGCCGGTGGCGACAGTCGAGCGGGAGACTGGAGGAAGCCAGGGGACGTTCAGTCTCGGCGTTCCCGCTACTCGATGTTCAATGGGTGAAGTCGGGGGGAAAAATGGCACAGAGTCTGTTTTCCCTTTTTAATGGCCGCAACACGTTCCCTTCTGTTCAGCTTATCGGTTTACAGAGATTTACAGTGAAACTGGTTTTCGATCAGGTCACTTCTTTTCCAATGACACACACCTCCTGCTATGTCCAACATGCATAAATCAATCCACTCTGTCTACACCGCGGCTGACATTTACACTTACTGACAGCTAAATCTCAGTGAGATTGATGCCGCGGACACACATGGCGACAGCAACAGGCTGCTTTTTAAATACATTTTGTATGACGCCAACCGCACGGATTGATCACACTCTGTCACAGCCACAAGGATAGTCCATGAAGACAGATACAGTGTAGATATCTCATCAACACCATACTCATCACCTTAGTGCAGTAGCCCACTTTTTTTTAAGTATATTTTTGGCCTTTTTGCCTTTAATATTATAGGAAAATGAAGAAGTAGACAGGAAACAAGTGGGAGAGAGAGATGGGGTGGGAACAGGATATGACCGAAGGCCGGATTCGAACCTAGGTCGCCGTGGGCACTCGGACCCGTACATGGTACGAGCGCTGTAGCCTGCTGCAACACTGAGAATGAGTTGCTATTATAACTATGGCCTGTGCTTTGCTGGTTTTTTTTTTTTTTTTAAGTATATTTTTTGGGCTTTTTATGCCTTTAATGATAGATACAGTGGAGAAAGTCAGGAAGTGAATGGGAGAGAGAGCAGGGGTGGGATCCAGAAACGACCACAGGGATCATTTTGATGTGTGCACTGCCCGGGCTCACCTGTCCCTGTAGTTGATGACCGTGTCCACGATGGCGGTCATCTGCTTGGTGAGCTTGGGCGGGTTGGGCGAGAGCTTCTCGGCGGGCGGGCGGCCGCGCTTCTTCTTGGCCTTCTCGCCGCTCTCGCGCCGCCCCTCCTTGTCGCTGTGCCGCCGCCGCTTGCGCTTCTTCAGTCGGATCTCCTCCTCCATCTCCTCCAGGTTCCCGTCCTCGATGGCCTGGGGGAAGGGTGGGGGGGGGGGGGGGGGGGGTCGAAGGGCACAGGTGGAAAGGTCAAACAAAAAGGCATTTGTTTGTTCTCACGAAAGCAGTAGAGCACAGGGTTTTCTACTGCCACCCTCTGTGCTCTGGCCCCTTACACCTCAAGCACTTTTACTGAATTAGAACCCCATACACACACACACACCTAGACACACAGATACAGACACACACACACACAGACACACACACACACACACACACACACACACAAACAAACACAGACATGCAGAGGTCTCCACACACAGCAAAGGTTCATTCATTACAAAATTGCCAATGCAAGTGGATGAAGATGCCCTCATCTCATATTGCTTTCACATTCTTCACATAAGTGTGAGAGGTGGCTTTATGAAAAGGTAGCAAAGGGTGATGCCCCAAGAGGGTCGTCTACGCTGTGATGGCACGGAGTTCTCCAGCCCTCTCTCTCTCTGGTGCTGTGTTTGTGTTTGAGATCAAACCGCAGAGAGGCACAACAACAGTTGTGATGACCTCACAGACCACCGGCCAGGCGCTCGCTGGAAACACGCCTTGCTTTGTGGTCACATCATGCATGCGCCCACACCCACACCCACACACACACACACACCCACGCCACTCACATGCACACAAACATAAATGCATACAGACGCATGCTCCCACACACACACACACACACACACACACAGATATAGATACGCACATATCCACTTAACACCGTCACACACGCGCACAACCACACACTTAACAGGAAACGCAGACAATCACTGGCGCATCTGGCCGCGTTAAGTGGCACGGAAAACGGAACAATGCGCCGCGTGCCTCTCTGCGCGTTGGTCCGGGAGAAGACGTCGCCGCGCTAGATTTATGATCTAACGTGATTGCGGGGCGGCTAATTACGCCCAACTGATCGCTAATGGGTCCCATCTGCCTGACGTCTCCTCTCTGCCGCCGGCGCAGATCTCAGCCTCCTCCCTTTTGTTGCTCGAGTGACACGAGCTCAAAAAAAAAAAAACAAAGAAAAAAAAACAAGTCAGGAGTGGGAGTCCTCCGAAAGACTCCGGAAAACTCCGGTGAGAGCCTCGGACTGGTCGAGCATGAGGTGCTGTCATAATTCATAATCAGCCCAGATGGAGAGTTCTACGCGAGGGCTGGGCAATGGGCTGCCAAAATGCGCAATCACAGTGAAAAGTTTGCGTCTTTATAAGGCCAGCGACAAGTTGTCATTGTAAAAATGCAAAACAAACAAACGTTTTCACTGTTTTTAAGTGTTCTCCTCACTGTCGATTCATTTGGTGAGCTGGCGTGTCAGGCAGCTTTGAACACAATAACGAGCGGTGGCGTTGGGGAAGATTACCTCGCTATCATCAGAGCAACGCCAACAGCAGCCTACCAACCTGGGTCTTGACATCAACATCAAGAAAACCCAGATCCTATACCAACCAGCTCCTGACACACCCTCAGGCCCCCACAATATATGTGGGCAACAACTCCCTTGAAAATGTGGATCAATTTGAGAGTGTTTGAGAATCATGACATCCAGACCAAGATCAAACTCCTGGTTTACCAAGCAGTAATTCTGCCCACTCTGCTCTATGGGGCTGAAAGCTGGACCACCTATAGCAGACATCTCAAAGCCTTGGAGCAATACCACCAGCGATGTCTCCGCAAGCTCCTTAGGATCAGCTGGGAAGACAGACGGACCAACATCAGCGTCCTGAAGGAAGCCAACACAGCTAGTATCACCACAGCTATTGCCAGGCACCAGCTACGATGGACAGGGCATGTCATACGTATGCCAAACAACCGCCTGCCAAAACAAATGATGTATGGCCAACTAAAGGAAGGAAAGCGCAGCCAAGGAGGGCAGAAAAAGCGGTACAAAGACAACATCAAAGCCCATCTCAGAAAGTGCCGCTTTAACCTCAAAAACTGGGAGGAGGCTGCTTGTAACAGAGACGTGTGGCGTAGGATGGTCCATGAGGGTACGGCACATTTAGAAGAGGACCTCCACCGTGCCGCAGAAGCAAAACAGCAGCTGAGGAAGGAGAGAACCACCACCAAAACAGCTCCCCAAACCACAACCTCCAGGACAACAACCTACATATGCCACCACTGCAATAGAGACTGTGGATCGAGGATTGGCCTCAACCGCCATCTGACAACCCACAAGTGACCAGACCCACTGACAGGAGAACAATCATACTCGCTACGAGTGATTGCCGATGATGATGGTGTGTGTGTGTGTGTGCGTGTGTGTGTGTGTGTGTGTGTGTGTGTGTGTGTGTTGTGTGTGTGTGTGTGTGCTACCTGGACGCTGCCTCACATGTGCTGACCTCTATCCTATTACTTCCCTATACACAAACACACATACGCACGCACACACACACACACACACCACATCACTCCACACACAGCGAAAGTGAAAATAGCCGTCCTTAAACCCAGGAGCATGGAAGAGGAGGCCGTGGTGATGAGGTTGATGGGTCCTGATAAATTGGACTGTAATTGGACGCTCCCAAGTCGTCACATACACCAATCCCAAGGGTTACAAAGTGCAGACGGATGACGGTGGGGAACGGTGTCGCTTCCCACCAAGCTGAACATTTGTAAGCGCTCCCTGGGCCTCTTGTTAAACCTGTCCAATGCCTAACGACTGCTGCGTGCCTCATCTCCGAAACTGGGGCTAGCCTATTAACACCTGCAAACGAGGAAGGCAGGAGTGAGAGGATGAACTCACACTTCAGAGCTGACCTCCCCTCCAGCGGATCACTGTCTTATCCCCACTTCTATCCCTGCTACCTCCATCTCTCTCTCTCTCTCTACCTTATCAACACAGCTCTATGCCGCACACCAGATGCTGCTACAGAGCAAGCTGGGTCATTGACACAAACGATGACTCTCCGTTGCCCCCACCCCCACCCCTCCATACACCTGCAGGTACTCTTGCTTCCCCAAGTGGTTTGGCTTACCCCTGTAATTCCATCCCTGGCACGATGTCACGTATCAGAGTGACAGCAAAGCACAGCAAATCTCATTACTTCTGTCTATTTTTTTTATTTATTTATCTCCGCCCGAGCACGAACCAAGTCAAGCTGTGCTCCATCAGGTGCCAGGCACCTGACCGTGACATAACAACCCCCACCTTCCTCCTCCTCCACCACCACCACCGCTGCTGCTGCGGCCCACTTACCCCTAAACTCTTACGAGACACGCGGGTGCCGGTTATGAAAATTCATTAGCATCTGCATTCAACTCAATCCCCACTCCCGAGGTGTCGGTGACAAAAGCGCGGAAGGTGACATGCATACTGAGCAGTGAGTAAATTAGAGCTCCTCTCAAAGGTGCTGTGGAGTGTGTGAAAAAGGGATTACAGGTGAGGCTGGTGCGTGTGAGAGTGTATGTGTGTGTGTGTGTGTGTGTGTGTGTGTGTGTGTGTGTGTGTGTGTGTGTGAGACTGCTGCAATAGGAGTTTTTAATACCGCCGTGCTGATTGGATTCAGCGCTGAACTGAAAGAGACACTGCAGGGGACCACAGCTGAGGGAGTTTACGGTCAGCAGAAAGCGTCGCTCCATTTCAGGAAAGAAAGACATATTCCGGGAGGAGGAGGGGGAGGGGTGGTTAGCTGACGCCTGAGAGTTTGTGGCTGTTGCCTCATTACGCACTGCATTTGATGTGGTGTGCTTGCCTGTGCAAACTGCAGAATGGCGCCACGTATGCCTGTGTAGCTACCCTTAGGCATGTGTGTGTATCAGCTATTCACATTCTGTACATGTAAACACACACACACACACACACACACACACACACACACACGATAGGCACAGTATATTTTTCTCAAGGTCCATACAATGGCACTGGTAAAGAGTGCGTACGGAGCAATAGATCCCTTGGAGACTGAGCCCCAGTCCCAGGCACATTCCACACGAGGGCCTTTCATATGACCTTATCCAGCGGTTGTGTACATGTGGTGGCACTAAACACAACGCTTCTCTGGAATAAAGAGAGAGAAAGAGAGAGGGGGAAGAAAAGCTGGAGAGAAAGACGTTTGCAGGGAACTGGAGTCTAAGGCTTATATAGGAACGACAGATCAAGGGTGATGGAGAGCAAGATAAAGATCAGAGTGCGGGGGAGAGATAGAGAGAGGGAGAGAGAGAGAGAGAAAGAGAATGAGGGGGTGTACAGAGAAAAAGGATTTAATGTTGCTGATGTGACAGCAGGATTATATATACCAAAAGAAGATAAAGGTTTACTGAACAGGTATGACATGAAAAGGGAAGATAAAATGAAAGAAAAGGAGAGGAGTGTGAAAGTGAGAAATGGAAAGAATCAGAAAAAGCGACATGCAAAATGATTGCACCACAGGCAGGCACACACAGAGAGAGAGAGAGAGAGAGAGAGAGAGAGCAAGAGAATAGAAAGACAGTGACACTGACAGTCAAGACAAAGGGAGGAAGAAGCAGACACACAGAAGTAATCCCAAACATTAGACAGCTCCACACAGACTAATTCGACGGGCAAAAAGGAGGCGAAAGCGAAGGCAACATCAACCGAAAGAGAGAGACGGGGAGCTGAGCAGGCAGGAGATGGAGACGTGGCCTCTCACTGAGATAGTGACAGCCTAACAATTGAACAGTGGAATAGGGCTCCAAAAAAATAAAGCACACCAAAACAAAACAAACAAAGGAGACTGTGGTGAAGGAGACTGTTTTTGTTAACTAATATAATTCCATTGGGGACGAGACAAAACCAATTCCACCGAAATAGGAGACAAACATACTTGCAACTAACAACCGAACATCAACTGAGGGGAGCAGAAATGGGGGAGCGGAAAGGACAGACGGAGATTTGAACGACCTTCATTTAACGATTGCAAAAAAAAACGCAGAAAACAATAATTTGAACCAGAACAAACTGAGGTTATCACCTCCAATAGCCAAGGGAATCAGGTGTGAAAAATGTTCCGGGGATTACGTGTAGGGAATACCTGTAGGGAATGATTGGGGTATACATGTTGGGAGTAGTGAAATTGTGTGCTGCATGGAGAGAGCTCTTGGAGCTTTGAGGCGGGGGCGCGTGGAGAGAAGGACAGGACTCAGCTGGACTCAGCTGGACCAGGGCTGATAGACAGGAAATGATCTGTCGAAACGTTAGTCATGTTTTGCACCTTTTAAAATAAATCTTAAAGAAGACATCTGTGTTGCACCGGCATTCCTCTTCTTTCAGGAAATGATCTGTGCCTGAAATGATCAAATACGTTCAAAGACAACATAGAGAATGACCTTTCTAGACATCGCTCCTTGGCAAGCTCAAGCCTGAATTCAGGCACCACGCCTGAACTCTATCAGGCCTGAGCTGGACTCGTGCGGAGAGGTGTGCGGAGAAGCGTGCGGAGAGGCGTGCGGAGAGGCGTGCGGAGAGGCGTGCCTTACCCTCAGCCACTGCTTCTCCGTCAGCGCGTCGCTGTAGTCCACGTCGCGGCGGGAGCGCGAGCCGCGGCCGAACATCTTCTCCTCCTCCTCCTCGCAGGTGAGCCGCTCCACCTCGGCGTCGTCCTTCAGGATCCAGGAGGGCAGCTCGTCCTCCTCCATCAGCCGCGGCTTGCGCTTGGGGTTGCGGGCGTCCTCGCGCCTCCGGTCCAGGTCCATGCGCTGGAGGATGAAGGGGACACAGGGGGGTGAGGAGGAGGAGGAGGAGGAGGAGGAAGAGGAAGAGGACGAGAGGTCAAACACACACAGAGTTTTAAGCCATTCAACACTGCTCTGGGTAAAACTGGCCGCGCGTCACATACATCTAATCAGTGTACATGTTGTTACAAACCACGTTAAGGATGCCATCGTTAAGAATTGCAGTTCATTTTTCAATTTTGCTCATAAGTTGGTATTCACGACCAGTAGTCTGTAAAGAAAGCCTAAAGTGTGACGTTTCTGTAATAAGGCTCCTGACCTTCAAGCTCTCTTTACTGAGCACACACCGCCTCCACAAACGTACAATAATAAGCAACTATTTGCATAGTGCATACTCAAATATATGCATTATGGATAATGTGTATGTGAGTATGTGTGTGCAGAATATCTCCGGGCCATTAGAACGGAGATGGGAGTCGTGATGCATGCTATAGTCACGAGCGTCACAAGCGTCACGTGCGTCACGTAACGGCTATACCTTACAGTACAAGAGATTGAGGGGTTGGGGGAAACTAAACAAATAACCTCTCAATCACACCACCTAATCTTTCCTCTACCCTTCAATTTCCTTTCCCCCCCGAGTCCCCTGCCGGCACGGGAGAACGGCGCTGCACGGCGACAACAATCGTGTGCCAATCTCGTGCTTTGTGATGACAAGCTTGTGTCGCGCGATGAGCCAAGGGGTGTGAAGCAATCTACAGGTCCTGGAGCACAGCACACACGTCACCGAACAAACAAGCCTGATTGCAGGTATCTCCACCTCTGAGACCACACAGTTATTGCTGTAAGCTGCTGTGCTTACTAGGATAGGATGGTGTGTTTGTGTGTGGGTGGGTGTGTGTGGGTGGATGGTATATGGAGGGGGTGGTGTTAATGTTGAGACTTTGGGGTTGGGGCTTTACCATGAAGAGCTCAAACTCGTCCTCGATCCTGGCGATCATCTGGTTCAGGGTCTCGTCATCTGGGACCTCATCTTCCTCCTAAGGCCAAAGAGAGAGGGAGTTAGAGAGAGAGAGAGAGAGAGAGAGACAGTTAGAGAGAGAGAGAGAGCATTAGAGAGAGACAGAGAGAGAGAGAGAGACAGTTAGAGAGAGAGAGAGAGCATTAGAGAGAGACAGAGAGAGAGAGAGAGAGAAAGAGAGAGAGAGAGAGACAGATTGTAAAACTCCAGTGTTGTATGGCTCTTGAGAGCGGTGGGATGTGTGGGGCAGGGGAGTTGAGCAAATGTAGCAGATCTGCATGACTGCACTGCATCCGAACACCAACCATGTGTGAAATGCATTCAGCTACAGATCACTCTAAGGACATTTGAGGCGCTCCTCATTTGGTATACTGTATACGCCTCTTGGGTTGCAACTACAGAAATTGGCATGAAAAGAAGAAACAGCAATTACTCAAATCAAAACTGAAGGGTGCATCTAAAGGATGAAATGGCATTTAGCACACTGAATGACCATTCCGTATGGTCACTGCCATATAAATACATTTCGAGTGAAACTAGCACTAACCTACCGTTTTTTATTACTAGCCTGGGGAGCGAGAGCTGGGAGGGATTACTATAATGATGTGCCAGACAGAATAAATTGGCTTTGCTTCATGAGAACTCCGAGATGCCCAAATGAATTTAGAACTGCCGGTGGTCTTTCCTGCTTCTGGTTCCCCTTCATGTGAACCGCAGAAGGCAGGGAAATGTTATTGCTTTTGAGCGGCGTGGCTTATCACGGGTGGGACGACGCGGCGGAGCCCGTTCCTCAAGAGCGTGGCATTTGGGTTTGTTATTTACGGACGGCGATAATAAATACCAGCGTCTCTGTGAAGGCTCCGGAGTTTCTGGAGTCAAGACGCGGAGACGGCACGGTACCGGAGGCCCGCAGGGGCGTGTGCGCTCTACCCTCCCGGAGCTCCCGGACGCTTCCCCTGCGCTTTGGCTGTCACGCTTGACGTATCTGTGCACAAACAGCCTCCTCTACTGGCTAAATCCCGTCACAACAGGGGGGACGAGACTTCTGATGTCTGCATCGTGTCTGGAGTTCTCTTCAAATTTTGCTCAAATCTCAACCTGTGTTTTTGTTGCTGTTTTCGTTCCAGCACTGTCACGTTCATCCAGCAGATCATTCTCTTTCTAATCTTTGCTAAGGTAAAGAATCTAACCTTTTTAAGTCACTTTTTAAGCAAAAGTGTTGACTAAATGAAGAAAATAATTCTAAATGTAAGTGAGGCAAAGGGAATAAATACAACCAATGACTCCTGCAATGACGCTAATGGCTCCTAAGCACAGTCTGGTAGAGTCCAGACTCGGGTGGGGAGCGTTTGACCACACGGAGGGGACGGCAGGACGGACGGACGGACGGACGGACGGACCTCGTTCTGCTCCTCGTGCTCCAGGATGGCCTGCAGGAAGGCGCGGCGCTCGTGGCTGGACGACTTCTGGTCGAACATGCCAGCCTGGATGACCTTCTGGTCCACGTTGAGCTTGTACTTGGCGGCGGCCAGGATCTTCTCCTCCACGCTGTTGACCGTGCAGAGGCGCAGCACGCGCACCTCGTTCTGCTGACCGATGCGGTGAGCGCGGTCCTGCGCCTGCAGATCCTGATGGAGGGACAGAGAGAGAGAGAGGGAGGGAGAGAGAGAGGGAGAGAGAGAGAGAGAGGGAGAGGAGAGAGAGGGAGAGAAGAGAGAATATTGAAACCGCATGGTGTATGTAGGGGACAGAGAGAGAGGGCAAGAGAGGGGAGAGAGAGAGAGAGAGAATGAGAGAGAGAGAGAGAGAGGGAGAGAAGAGAGAGAGGGAGAGAAGAGAGAATATTGAAACCGCATGGTGTATGTAGGGGACAGAGATGCATTACATCCATAAGGGGGAGGAGAGAGAGAGAGAGAGAGAGAGAGAGAGAGAGAGAGAGAGAGGTGAGGGGTGAGAGAGAGATGAAATGAAAAGGAAAGATTACACCTCTTCCCTGGCTGACCTTCGACACCATCACTGAACAGAGTAATCAACCTGTTTCTTGAAAGGAGTGATTTTTGAAGGAGGGGGAGAACTGATGAAGAGGCTATTCGGCTGCTCTTATTGCTGATGACCTCCGTTATAACAGACGACCTGAAATGACCGTGGTCGTGAATCCGATTCACAAACACACGAGGACGTCTTGAAAGCGAGACGCTTCATCTCTCTCCTCGAGGTTTGTTCAAAACAAACCAGGCACGCTGGACGGGAGTGCATGGAGTGAGTCACTGGATATCTGCTATAGGGCGATGAAAGCGGTTATTAAAACGCAGATTCACTTCTCTTTCCTTGAGGGAGCTGTGGAGAAGTCAACATCATTTAATTTTGAGGTTTAATTCGTTCAGCCGAGTGTTAACTACGCTGGTCGCCCATGGGGAGAGGGCTTCTGAGGCGCAGAGCGGAAAAACCTTGAGTACGCACCTGGCACAATGAAACAAGGGAAGGAGAGAAAGAGAGAGAAGCAGAGAGAGAGAGAGAGAGAGAGAGAGAGAAAGAGAGAGAGAGAGAGAGAGGGGGGTCTCATTACATCTAAAATGTAATCAAACTAAGCCTGCAGGGAAATGAGAATGAATTATGGGAGGAGGGATTGGTGTGTGTATATGTGTGTGTGTGTGTGTGTGTGTGGGTATGCTTGTGTGTGTGTGTGTGTGTGTGTGTGTGTGTGTGTGCATGTGTGTGCAGGTGTGTTTGTTTGTGTGCGTCTGTGTGTGTGTGTGTGTGTGTGTGTGTGTGTGTGTGTGTGTGTGTGTGTGTGTGTGTGTGTGTGTGTGTGTGTGTGTGTGTGTGTGTGTGTAGGTGTGTGTAGGAGAGTCCGAGTGCGCGTACCTGGTGGGGGTTCCAGTCGCTGTCGAAGATGACCACGGTGTCGGCGGCCTGCAGGTTGAGGCCCAGCCCCCCGGCGCGCGTGCTCAGCAGGAAGATGAAGTACTGCGAGCCCGGCTCATTGAACTGCTTCAGCAGCAACGCGCGGTCCTCCGACTTGGTGGTCCCTGGTCCACACACACACACACACACACACACACACACACACACACACAACACAACACAACAGAGGAATCCTCACACAGCGTCCAGCACAGTCCACTCTGGAGGAGTGATAGAACACTGTCTCAAGGGGTCTTTCCATTCGATCAAAATCGTATGCTTCCAAATAACGGCGCGTTACAAGTCTATACCAGAAATGTCACTCAGAACACCTAGACAGAGACGACCCGCAGGCTACCGTCGTGACTTGCCCACCAGAACAGCGGGTTACTCTGACTGATTCGTCCACAAGCATTCGTCTTTAAAGTTCATCCATTCATCTTTAGAATGGAGAATAACAGGTGGGGGAGGACTCTTATGTTGGAGAGAGATGCATTTATATTTGCCATGTGTATTCCAAACATTATATGTAAATGTCCTTATTTTCCTTTAACCTCTTATGTATAAGCTTATGTATTGCTTTGGCAATAATGTTTCTGAAACTTTCATGCCAATATAAACCTATATTGAATTGAATTGAATTGAATTGAATTGAATTGAATTGAATTGAATTGAATTGAATTGAATTGAATTGAATTGAATTGAATTGAATTGAATTGAATTGAGAGAGAGAGAGAGAGAGAGAGAGAGAGAGAGAGAGAGAGAGAGAGAGAGAGAAGGGAAGGGGTGGGGGGTGTTCGGGTGTAGGTGCTCACCGTCCAGGCGCAAGTACTTGAAGTTGCGGTAGCTGAAGTAGTCCTCCATGATGGTCATGAGGGTGGTCATCTGGCAGAAGAGCAGCACGCGGTGGTTGGTGGCCAGCAGCTTGGGCAGGATGCGGTCCAGCAGCTCAAACTTACCAGACGCACGGTACAGCTCTGGACTGCAGAGATGGGGGAGAGAGAGAGAGGAAGAGGAGGAGAAACGGGAGGATAGAAGAGGAAAGATGGAGATGAACACAAACAAGGAGGAAGATGAAGAGGAAGAACAGAAAGGACACAGAGGAGTTTTAAGAAGACGAAATAACGGAAGGCTCATGGAGAGAAAAACAAAAAAACAAACAACATCCACTTGATAACACAGTGTGTGCTTTGTGTGCAGTGCTATTGGTTCTCATGGGGCAATCACGAGAACTCCTATACTATGCAGGGCCCCGCTTGACTCGGAGCCCTGTGATCAAATGCACAGAGTGAGGCTTCTTTCTCTCGCTTCCTCACCCACTGATGATGGCATTCCCAAAGCCCAAGTGCTCTGCGAAGGACTCCTGGAAAACAAGAAGGAAAAAAAGGCCAACTGAGTGGGATTCAAGGGATTCGAGACCCTTCTGATCAACAAGAACCTCCGCCCCGAGCCCCTCACACACACACACACACACACACACACACACACCTCAGGCAACCATCAACACCAGTGAGAGCCCAGAGAGCACTGACTCACCTCTATGTGCTGGAACATGTAAGGATGATTGCAGATCTTCTTCAGCTGCATGATGGTGTTCATCAAGGTTTTCGCGCCTCCTTTGCCCTAAGGATGGCCCACCATGAGAGAAATGCAAAAGAGAGAGAGAAAGAAAGGAGGAGAGAAGAGGAGAGAGAGGGGGTGGGAGGGAGGGAGAGAGGGAAAGAAAGAAAGAAGGAGAGAAGGGGAGATAGAGGAGATGGGAGAGAGGGAGAGAGAGAGAAAGAAAGAAGGAGAGAAGGGGATACAGAGGGGATGGGAGGGAGGGAAAGGAACAAGAATGTAAGCATGGGAAAGAGAAAGAAAGAGAGAGAGGGAGATAGAAAGAGAGAGAGAGAGAGAAACAGCATGAAGTCTGTACAAAGTGTATGATCCTCTCTGTGATCTTCCACTGGAGTTGGCCTCTCCTCTCCTCTCCTCTCCTCTCCTCTCCTCTCCTCTCCTCTCCTCTCCTCTCCAGGCTTTTTGGCTCCTTACCTTCTTGTCCTTCTCGGAGCCGTCGGTCAGCAGGATGCCCCTGCCCTGCATGTGGCGATACAGAACCTTCTGGATGGCCGACATGTCACATTTGATGACGTACTCCACCTGAGTGAGCAGAGGCAGAAGAAGAGAGAGGGAAGTCCGGAGGTGTTCCTGTGATGACCGCTTTAATGTACGGCTCCCATGCTGGCTAGCTGGAATGCGCTGGCCCCTGCTTTTGATGGGGTAATCCCCTTGAGCAAACTACCATGTACCGGCGCAGAAGGGCCAGGATTAGAGGATTTCTACTCCTTAGCCAGCGGGAGGGTCGGGGCTGGAGAGTCTTTCTCCAGTCTTTCTTCCACCATAGTTAGTAGTTGAGGCCTATGGCCATTACTGAGGCCCATGTTATCACATTCGTATCATGAAAAGGGAGCAGGTGTCAGCGCCGCATGCTAATTTGTCTCTCCGCACGACTTGATTTTTCGCCTCTTGAGTTTAAATAACTACAGGGGATATTTGAAATTCAACAAGCAACGGAAGAAGGGTAGATATCCATTATTCATAATGGGTTTAAATGGCGAAACGATTCGCAGCTCTCCTCTTCTGCTGGTCTGCGTGTGAAAACAAAACACGTCAGGGCCCAAACAAACAGTGTGATGGCGAGGCTGACCTTCTCAGGAAGTTGAGATTCCACTTCCTTCTTCAGGCGGCGCAGCAGGAAGGGGCGGAGCACCTTGTGCAGACGGCGAATGATCAGAATGGTCTCCTCTTCATTCAGATCCACCTGCCAGTCAAGAAATGGGCAAAATGCATGACAAATGTGGCACCCTCAAGTGCAAGACAAATTCTCCTCGGGGGGGAAGAAAGGCTTCATTCATTCAATTCAAAAACTGTCTAAAGGAATCAAATCAATCATTCCATGCACCGAGCGAAGTCAAGCCAAAGCAATAACAGCCGACGGTCGAAATCCTTGAGATTTCATCAAAAACTTTGATAGCGCTGAAGCACGCATTTATATAACCTTAAATATGTTTCAGCTGAATAGCAAAATAAAGCCCAAGGCACACATCTTCAAAAGGTCTTGCCTCAGGCTGTGCAAAGCACTTCAGTAGACATGAGGCAATGTCTGGCGCTGCTGGCTATGCATAAAGGAATAAAACTGAAAACTGAGATTGATTCATGCCCTCCTGCTGCCAGCCTACAGTACACCCAAGTCCATTCTACTCTTGTGTAGTAGTGTGAATGCCCCTTGCGGGCACTCTGTGCGTGTCCTCCTACCCGTTCTCCGGTCATGGCGAAGGGCGCGTTGAACCACTGCTCGAAGGTGCTGCAGCTCTTGAAGATGGTGGGCAGCAGGAAGTTGAGCAGCGCCCACAGCTCGGGCAGCTTGTTCTGCAGCGGCGTGCCCGTGAGCAGGAGGCGGCGCGGCGCCACGTAGTGCGTGTTGAGCACCTGCGTCAGCTTGCAGTGGTGGTTCTTCATGCGGTGGCCCTCGTCCACGATCATGTACTTCCAGCGGATCTGGAGGAACGGCGAATAAGAACGACCGAGCGCAAACACAAACGTTGATCATGTGTTGCAAAAAACATCAGAAGGAAATAACAACACTCAAACACAAACGCAAACACAAACACAAACACAACCACACGCTGATCATGCACTGTATTGTAAAAACCATCAGAGGGAATCACGTGTCATAAACCATCAAGGGGAACATTTTTTATTACAAAAAGCTTCCAAGTGTTCCATGCAAAAGTTCCAAATGGTTCAAAAAGCACCCGCTTGCACAACACTGAAGCCTGTACCAATAATAATAATTTAAAAAAAAACTTTTTCTGCAAGTTTCTCAAATTTCACCTGTCACTTGAGAGCAGCTGCTTGGCGAGTTTAAGCACTTTCTGTGCAGCACTCAGGCAGCCAATAAGCTCCTCCGTCAGGCAGGGTCTCAGCTGCCTCATCACTCACCTTGGCCAGGATGTGCTTGTCCTTGATGATGTACTCGTAGGTGGTGATGAGCACGTTGAACTTGCCGCTGCGCAGCTGAGGCAACAGCGACCGCCGCATGCCCGGCGTGCCCTTTACGGAGGGAGGGGTCAGCGGCGCCAACGTAACGAGATTCCGGCCAGCGAGCGAGGCAGCGGGGAGAGGGAGAGAGAGAGAGAGAGAGAGAGAGAGAGAGAGAGAGAGAGAGCACAGGGGTCAGACACTTGGAGATGCCATGCCAAGAAGATGGACAAGGACATTGGATGGACGTATGAAAAAAAAAGAGGACGTGGAGGATGTGGCATGGACGTCTGACCAACCTTGTATGCGACTTTGACGATGGAGGGCGCCCACTTGTCGAGCTCATACACCCAGTTGGAGAGAGTTCTGGGAAAAATGGAAAGGAAAAAAATAAAAAATCTTTCATTGATAACAACACACGGAGGCACCTGCTGTAAGAAATGTGGCCTATTTCGGTCGACAAGCTTCTTTTCTCGCGCTCTGTGTGTGTGTGTGTGTGCGCGTCGTGTGTGTGCGCGAAGTGTGAAATGCCCTATTATCCCTCTGCTCCCTGGACAGATCAATCTCTCCACCATTAGCCGAAAATCCTTTCCCTTGTCACACTGAGCCAACTCAACCTTGCCGCCAATTCCCCTCCCTCCCTCCCTCACCCGCAGTCTCTCTCTGAATCAGAAAACTTTTACCACCACAACCCCCACATGGAGGCAAGCAGGCGAAAACAAGGGGCGACATGATTGCACCGCTGGGTCCTGAACTCCACAGGAGCCCCAACCGTGACTATACTGCTACTGCCAATGAATATTCATTAAATGTGACGTTTGTCCATAAACTACGTCACAGTCGACCAAGCGGGCGGGAACATGACCACTTACGTAACACATCATTAAAATAGCCGGCTCCATCTGGCCACGCAACCATTTCACTCGGAAAGAATCTCGGTGAATGGTCATCACTTGCCATTCACTCAGTGAAGAAGATTGATTTACCTCCGCCAAGGAGGTTATGTTTTCATCGGGGTTTGTTTGTTGGTTTGTTTTGTCTGTCTGTTTGTTCGCAAGATAACTTAAAAAGTTATGGATGGATTTCGATGAAATTGATCTGTCACCGTCTGGATGCAGGAGGCGGTTGTGTGTTCGCTTGGTGGAGGTTTGGCTCTCTGAGTGCTTTTCTAGTTAAAGTGATGTGGTGTGTGTGGTTGTGGTGATCTGTGTAAACGCACGAGAGAGGCACGATGATCAGGTAGGGCCCGTTGAGCCTCTTGTGCTCCATCAGGTAGGTGATGAGGGCGATGGTCTGGATGGTCTTGCCCAGGCCCATCTCGTCGGCCAGGATGCCGTTCAGGTTGTTGTTGTACAGGGACACCATCCACTCCAGGCCCTGGACCTGCGCAGGAGCACAGCAATAAAGAAGAGCTCACCAACACGCTCGCTGGAGATACCAACGCAGATGTGGAAAAGTCCAGCTTCAGAAAGTAAAAAGCCATGCATTGGTTCTAACTGTGCACTTAACACAGGTGATGTCACCAATTAGCTGCTCTACCTGGCTGAAGAGTTGTGCTAATTAGAATCAGCTGGTTGAAGTAAATGGTTGGCACAGGTATGTGGTAGGACTTTCGCTTTCTGAACCTGGACTTTTCCACCTCTGGAGATACGCATATGTTTCATACTGCATACGTAGCATTTGGCATAGACAGTTCTGCAATTGTGCGTGTCACGAAAAATTGCAGAAAACTGTAGAATGAATGAAAACAATTTCACATTTAATTTTGTATTTGCCATCATCAGGACAGCGAACACGTTAACATATATAATGTTGGCCCCTAAACTGTGAAATTCATTTGACTCTTTCAAGCAGTATTTTCTTTTCTTAATAATTTTTAACCCCTATTGTAGTTTGACTTCCTCCCTCCAGGCAACCCATTTTTGAGTAAGCTCTCTGTGCTGAGGATGACAAGAACAGCTGCTGTATCTGCATGTGTGTGTGTGTGTGTGTGTGTGTGTGTGTGTGTGTGTGTGCTCGTGCTCGTGCTCGCGCGTGCGTGCGTGCGTGCGTGCGTGCGTGTGTGTGTGTGCTCACCATACCGAGGGCTGTCTATGCGCGATCATGTCCGGGCCCTTGTGTGCACCAGCGAGGCGCTCGCTTGAGAATGTGTGTGTTTGCATTCATTACTACGTTTCCACCAGGATCCAGTCGGAGCACATCTTTCACACCGCATTTCGTACGCATGCTTTGATGTATTCCATGGGATCGGTTTCATGCCTTTCGGGTTTATCGCTTTACCTGGTAGTGCTTCAGGCTGCCGTTGATCAGCAGGGAGGACTGCTTCTCCACCCTCTCGATGACGGCGTGCGCCACGCCGTAGTAGGAGTGGAGGCTCTCGGAGCCCGCCTCCGCGCTGTACTCGTCGTCCACGTCCTGTTTGGCCGACCTGCGCGCGCCAGGGAGAGGACAGATGGGGACAAGGCACAGAGGGACCGAGAGGAGAGGGAGACGGAGAAAGAGAGCACGTGTGACAGAGAGAGAGAGAGAGAGAGAGAGAGAGGCAGATATCAGAGAGTTGGATGATGGGGAGGAGTGGGCGAGGTAGAATGAGAGATAGAACAAATGAGAGAGAGAGAGAGAGAGAGGGGGAGAGAGACAAGAATACATTGTGAGTCAGATCTTTAGCAGACCCGGTCTCTTTTCATTGAAGTGTCATCCACACGCGGCTGCTATTTCATTATCCACATTAGATTAACAGCAGAGCGCGGTCGCAGGAAGCTGCTTCTGGATCAGTGGGTGAGGGGGTCGAGTGCGCTTCAGTGAATGAGTCTACCTCCACTAATCACACCTTCGGGAGTGAGATGGCAGGAAGAATAAAGGACTGCAGTGTGTGCGTGTGCGTGTGTGTGTGTGTGTGTGTGCGTGTGTGTGTGTGTGTGCGTGTGTGTGTGTGTGTGTGTGATTGTGTGTGTGTGTGTTGGCAGAGACATACTCGATGATGTGCTCGGCGGGCTTCTCGCTTTCGAGGTTGGCGGATTTCTTCTCTTCCGCGTCCGGGTGTGATATGGCCTCGTCCTCGTCCTAAACAAACACAGACACACACACACCACAACAGCCAGGCCGGAGGGGCCAATTAGCCCCTCACGAATGGAAACACTCACACCAACTAGGGATGTGCAACATCCTTTTATACACTGCACTCAAAGATAACACTTCTCTATTGCATCACTGAATCGATGACTGACTATGTTTTTGCATGACTGTGGGTACAGTCTGCAGTCTGCAGAATCATGTGCTTGTGTTTTCCGGCCTGTATGTGACAAGTGTTTTTATTTTATGCATTTTTTTCGCTGTACACATTTAATTAGATATAAAATAATATGATGGGGCCAATTCTTTAGCTACACAATCCAAATAAATACTGATATTTAGGCATACTATACTAAAACTCTAGTATAGTACAATGCATAAATGTCAGCATTTATGTATACACTACATCACACATCTCCCATCCCTAGGACCAGCACACAATCGAACACCTGCAACGACCTCATCCATTCAGACAGCCCATCACAAAGCTGCCGGTGGGGGGGCTAGCAGATGGGTGGACGGGCGGATAGACGGATGGGGCGGATGGAAAGAGTTGAAAGGTGCAGGAACAGGAGGAGGCAAGTAGAGGAGTTGATGAGGAGAACTCAATCACAAGATCATAGCAAGACAAGGTGAAAAGATGAAACGACCAACGTACAGGCCACCTGGGGAGAGCATGTCTCATGTCCTGTGAGGACTTCAAAGAGACGAGGCCTCTCATCATCTCTGAGGGGCTGTGAGTGTGTGTGCGTGTGTGTGTGTTTAGAGAGAATGTTTGCACATGTATGTCCAAAGGTGATATTCTTCTCAAATAAAAGATGCTATGCTCCTTTATGGTCCATTACTGACCAAGCTGTGACCAATAAAAAGGATTAAAATTGTTGTTCAACTACAGTATGTGTTTTGCATTTGTATGTGACTATATGTTCTATGGCACCCTGAATCCCCAGGAGGATTATCAGACCCATGTATTACACATGCATGCAGCATCTTATCATAGTGTCCTTGCCTGCAGTCGTGCTTCAGCATTAATGACTGTGTGTGACTGTACACATGCGTGAACCTTTGGCCTTGGTGTGTGTGAAAGGGAATTACGTGTCTGGCTGTGCATACTGGTGTGTGTAACATGAAAGACCCCAACACCTAACCTTCTAGGGGGGGAAAAAAAAGAAAAGGAAAAATAAGCAGCTCACCTCTTCCTCAAACTCGGAGCCGCTCTCCTCGCTGTCGGAGCGCGGGGCCACTTCATAGCTGCGGAGCAGAGACAGAGACAGAGACAGAGACAGAGACAGAGACAGCGGCACGTCAGACAGAGGCTGTTGATGTTTACTCTCTCACGTCTGTCTGTCTTAATATAATCCCTGCTGCCTGCGCTACGGGCACACGCAAAGTCAAGCCACGCGCACTTTGTTGGGTGGACACACACACAACACACACACACAGACACACACACACACACACACACACACTCATATGCGCACACTCATACGCGCACACACAACACACACACACACACACACTCATACGCGCACACTCATACGCGCACACACAACACACACACACACACAAACTCACACACACTCAAAAATTGCACATGTCAATGTCAAGTAACTGACGCAAGACAAGGACACTACTGAATTCATTCCCCTTTGTCTGTCATAACGGATACTTCATCGGTGAGCGTGTCCATTCGAGACCATCTGAATGTATGCTCAGCTTCCCCCACTGTGACAGCTCGCCAGCCTACAGCTGACAGCTCGGAGAGCGCTTCCCCGCCCCCCGGACTTCAAGGCCAGCCTGCACATACCCCCCGGCATTTTAAAGCCCTCCTTCAGCCCCTCTAAACACTCTCTGGCTCTCGCTGTACCAGCCTCCCTCGCTGGGAGCCAGAGGATGACAACACTTGAAAAGAGAAAGGGCAAGACTAGCCAAAAAAGAGGAAGAAAGGGCAAGAGGAGAGACAGTGTGAGTGTGTGTGTGTGTGTGTGTGTGTGTGTGTGCATTTGTGTGTGTGTGTGTGTGTGTGTGTGTGTGTGTGTGTGTGTGTGTGTGTGTGTGTGTGTGTGTGTGTGTGTGCGTGTGCGTGTGTGTGTCCACTCTCACCCCGGATTCATCTCCAGCCAGGCCTCCAGCTGACTGGACTTGGGGGCGTCGGTGCCCTGCAGCACTTTGCCCGTCTCCGTCTGGATCAACTTGACGGGCAGCTCGCTCATCTGACTGCTCTCGTCCATTGGCTACGGAACAGACAGACAGAGAGAGAGAGAGAGAGAGAGAGAGAGAGAGAGAGAGAGAGAGAGAGAGAGAATGGAGGAGGAGAAAGAGGAGGACGAAAGGGAGGAGGGGGATGGACAGACCAGAAGAAAGTGAAAGAGGGTAAGAAAGACAGACCAAGGAAGAGAATGGAGACACGATGAGAGAGGGAACGAGCATGGAAGCACGATGAGATTGGAGAGACAGGGAGGGAGGAGAACAGGAGGAGAACAGGAGAACAGGAGGAGAACAGGAGAACAGGAGGTGAGGCAGTGACAACAGAGGGGCCCAGACAAGGAGCGATGGAGAGAAGAATAGAGGAGCACAAGATCAGCTGTCACATCACATCTGTATTCAAGGACATCTCCACACAGGGCACCTCTGGAGTGCCAGTAGAGGATGAAAGGGGCTGTGCACTGCACTGCACACCTCTGGAAGTTCACAGCCCTTATGAGAGCACCATCAGTCTGAGGTCAACAAAGGGCCAGCCCAGAGGGCACCACTAATGGCACTCGTGCTCACGTTGCCTGCCCCCAGTGTGGCTGGGAGTCTACAGTACACCAGGCAACTAACTGAAGAGTTCTGTTCTCGGAGCATCGGCTCTCATAATTAGATTCCACTGTAATTAATGGAACTGGCTACATTAGACGTAATAGCAGCACTTACTTCCAGGAAAAATTAGAGCATTTTTCTGAAACAATTTTTTACGGTACGCAAACGGATCACTTCAGTTACGGACCCCGTGTAAGCCCAGGCATAAGACAAAGTGGCCTATGGTTACCTCTCCATCTGGGCCGATGGCTCCAAGTCCTTCAACGTCACCCTCCAATTTCTGCAACTGCAGATAGGAAAAGGTACAAATTCATCATGCTGAACAAAGGAACATTCACAACAAAAATCAAAAGTTTGAGAACAAAACCCATTGCCCTGCATACAGTGCATACTGTACACACACAATACCTACAGTATTTCCCCCATGGCAAAGCCTCAATTTAAAGGGACACTTCACCGATTAGCATTAAGCTTTGTATCTTTAGAAAACCAGTCATGTTTTTGAATGGTCGTGCATCATTCCCTTAGTTTGCCTTGAGATGGGAGAAATACGGATTTCAATGAAGCCCATGAATAGGACTTCCTGCTTTCAATGATGTAAAATGATGATTTTTATCATTGAAAGCAGGAAGTCCAACATTGAAATCCTTATTTCTCCCATCTCAAGGCAAACTAAGGGAATGATGCACGACCATTCAAAAACATGACTGGTTTTCTAAAGATACAAAGCTTAATGCTAATCGGTGAAGTATCCCTTTAAGTGTCTAACTTGAGGTTTTTTTAAGGGAGATTTAGACTGTAATTTGATTGAAATGTGTCAAACATGATCACCTTCTTCTTCTTCTTCTTCTTCTTCCTGTCCTTGGCGGCCTGGGCGGCCTTGTGCTCGTACACCAGGCTGGTGAGGTTGGCCACATACTCGTCCGTCTGCTGCAGCAGGTAGGCCAGGCGCTTGTCCTTCTTCTGGTCGATCAGCTTCCGGTAGCCCTCCTCATCCTCCGCCTGCCACAGAGACCACACGTCAGCGTGCATTCATACAGCACACAGAGACAGACACAGGTGCACATGCACATACATACACGCACACATACTGTACACACTCATGCACACTTCACACACTTGTTATCATACATACATTACAGTAAACCCACCATCCCCATCACTCAACCACACAAAGGACACAATCAGAAGGAGAAAAGGCAACAAAAATATGAATTGCCATCGATAATATTCTCGACATCAGTTTTTGCAATCAAGCGTCTTTGTCTATCTCTGGCAAAGAACTCACAGAGGATCGGTGAATAGCAGCACTAAATGATTTGGAAACAAACATCCTTTCCCTACGACAGGCACAGCTTGATTCAGGGAAAAATCAGTCTGATGGGGATCAGATCAGGCCGGCGGTCGACTGTCTGATAACGTCTGGCCTGTTGATGAGCACCCGGAGCTCCAATCAGTGTGGTTACTTCTGAAGTTACTTGGATAAACAAGTGACCCGACTTTATAATACAGCTCTCGGCTCTTAAGTAGGCCACTACATGGGTTTGCTAATGGAAAAGAAGGGACTGCATGTGTCTGGACTTTCACCATGCTCACAGAATATGCGCAATGTTGGAACACAGGCTTCACAGGGTACATTACCGATTCACATTTCAAGTTACTCCGTGAACTCTGTGAACAGCTCTCATGTTGTTGTTCTCTAACCCAATACTACCATGGCTGCCGGGGGGGCTGACGGACACATGATGAAGAGCACGTACCATCAGCCTCCTCATCCTCTCCTTCTCGATCCGCTCCGTCTCCTTCTTCTGCTCGCGCTCCGTGTTGGTGTGCCATGTGGCCACGGCCTTGGACAGCTTCTGGATCTTTCCGGAAATGGACCTGTGGTATTCTTTGAAGTCCTTGGCATGCTGCAGAATGCTGTTCAAATACTCCTAGAACGACACAAACAATAGCATGGTTTGCTTTTCATGATCATTATTACGAGCACAGTGCCCGTTCAAACATGCTATTCCTGTAGAATACCTGTAGCCCAATAGCGTGCCCTTACAGGCCCTTGCATGATATCTTTTGCGTCTCTTATCCAAACAACATCAAACTTGGCACTGCGATTACTCGTGCCCGTAGCAAGACATCTGCCAAGTTTGAATCAATCGGACAAACGGTTCGACAGATAGATGACAGACACACACACAAACGCACAAACACACACAGACACACACAAAAATTCTATATATAAAAAAAAAAATCTATAGATTATGTCTCTCCTGTTCTGTGTTGAAATGTTGAGGTACTTTGAGCAGCTTTAGCAAGCACACAAAAATAGACGACGAATAAAGTCTATTATCATGTCATGCTACACAGTGTAAAGGCCACTGTGCTTCAGTTGCCAAGCAACGAATACACCCGCCACTGCAATTAAGTTCCCTTGAATGAAAAGAACTGTATGTTGACATCCTACAGCACAGATATGCTACAAAGGAAGTGATTACTGCCAGTGAAGTGTCTGGTTGGGGCTATGTGTTGAGACATCCTCACTCATGGAATAGAATACATTGGTGGTGCAGATAACGCTTGAGGGAGTACACTTCAGTGTGCTGTTCGGCAGTGGTGACGGGCTGAGCACATGTCTGCAAGCAACCACTTTGTGTACTTACATGAATGAATGTGGGTATAAATATACTGTGTGTAAGTCAATTTACTGTACATGTGAATGAGTGAGTGTCTTAGTGTGTGTGTGTGAGTGTATGTTATCACTCCTGTATCTGGTGCTTCTGCCGGCGCGTGCGCGCGCGTGTGTGTTTGCACATGTGTGTGAGCTCATATGTGTGTGTGTTATCACTCCAGTACCTGGTGCTTCTGCCGGCATATGTGTGTGTTTGTGTGTGTGTGTTTGCGCTTGTGTGTGAGCTCGCGTACAGTATATGTGTGTGTTCTCACTCCCGTACCTGGTGCTTCTGCCGGTATGTGTGTGTGTGTGTGTGTGTGTGTGTGTGTTTTTGCCCATGTGTGTGAGCTCATGTATGTGTGTGTGTGTTCTCACTCCCGTACCTGGTGCTTCTGCCGGCATGTGTGTGTGTGTGTGTGTGTGTGTGTGTGTTTGCGCTTGTGTGTGAGCTCGCGTACAGTATATGTGTGTGTTCTCACTCCCGTACCTGGTGCTTCTGCCGGTATGTGTGTGTGTGTGTGTGTGTGTGTGTGTTTTTGCCCATGTGTGTGAGCTCATGTATGTGTGTGTGTGTTCTCACTCCCGTACCTGGTGCTTCTGCCGGCATGTGTGTGTGTGTGTGTGTTTGCGCTTGTGTGTGAGCTCGCGTACAGTATATGTATGTGTTCTCACTCCCGTACCTGGTGCTTCTGCCGGCATGTGTGTGTGTGTGTGTGTGTGTGTTTGCGCTTGTGTGTGATCTCGCGTACAGCATGTGTGTGTGTGTGTTCTCCCTCCCGTACCTGGTGCTTCTGCCGGCGCTTCCTCTCCAGCTCGATCTTCTGCTGCTTCTCCAGCTTCTCGGTCATGCGCGCCTCCCTCAGCGTCTGCCTCTTGCTGCGCTTGTAGGCCTTGGAGTTGAGCGCCGTCTCCAGAGTGGTGTCCCGCCGCATGCACGCCACCACGTCCTGCCTCAGCTGCACACAGAGAGAGAGAGAGAGAGGGGGGGGGGGGGGGGGGGGGGGGGCGGGGGGTGAGTGAGAGAGAGTGAGAGAGAGAAAAAGTGGGAGAGAGAGAAAGAGAGAGAGAGAGTGAGAGACAGAGAGAGAAAGTGAGAGCAATTGCACAGCAATTACAACTAGAAATGCAATTCCAAGGAATTACCAGTGCATGAAATGCAAAAATAGATAGATAATGTAGATATGGTTACCAAGGTGTAGCTAGGGTAAATATGGTGGTTGCATAGTTTACAGAGAGTTGATAGTGTGAAGGTAGACAGTTTAAAGCTGAAACATTTTGATTTGCTGATTTCTATTCATGTTAAAATGTTAACTATGGTAACAATGATAACCAGGTTGATTGGTTAACTTAGCTACTGATTTCATGCAGTAATGGTAAAAAGGTTAACTATGCTAACTATGCTCACAGTGTTAACCAGGTTGATTAGCTAACTTAGCTAATGATTTCTAGCAGTTATGTTAAAAATGCTAACTATGCTAGCAATGCTAACTATGGTAACAATGCTAACTTAAACTAACAATGCTAACCAGGTTGATTAGCTAACTTGACTGATGATTTCTAGCAATAATGCTAAAAATGCTAACAATGCTAAAATTGCTAACAATGCTAACCAGGTTGATTAGCTAACTTAGTTAGATGTTTTTTGCAGTTATGCTAAAAATGCTAACTATGCTAACAATGTTAACTATGCTAACCATGCTAACCAGCTAACTTGCTAGTGAGGACTTTTATTTTGAAACATTTGTTGCTAGGGTATCCATGGTGGCCACTATCAGGAAGCAAGAAGTTACTGCAGCATAATCATGTTGGTTGCTATGGAAACGGTCATAAACGCTTAATTTTAATGGTTGGTATGTTGATTGCTAGGTACATGGAGGTTTCGTGTAGTTGACTGGAGGCATAGTTGATAACTGACAGTTGGAATGGTTGAACAGTTAAATAGTTGAGTAGTTACAATGGTTAAATGATTTAATAGTGTATTATTGCAGTGAGGACCTTTATTTTGAAACAGTTGTGGACAGAGGAAGTAGTGAAACAGAATCTGTAGTCTAAATAAGATTGTATGCTTAAAGCCTGAGACAGAAGGTGCCTCTCATATAGCGTTTACGCGTCCTCTCTCGCTCCTCGATCCTCACTGATCTACATAAAGAATGATGGAGCGGCAACAATGGGATAGTCTAGCCCTTCTTCTATCTTTCTTTATGTAGATCATTGAGGATCGAGGAGCGAGGGAGGACATATAAACGCTGCTTGAGAGGCACCCACAGTAAATACTTTGAAAGTTGTATGTAGATAGTCTAATTAATGTTGATAGACAGAATGTTTAATGGATGTTGATAGGCAGATTGTTTAATAGATATTGATTGACAGTTTAATGGGTGGATGAGTGAATGGTCTGAAGAAGATGAATGGATAGAAGGTTGGATGGAATGTGCCTTATATTCTTGTTAAGAGAGACACTGATACAGCTCTCTGAGAGTAGTTGATACAGGTGTAATCAATTTAACTGGCTAGTCTTAAGAGAGAGTGTGCTTAAAGCCTGAGACAGAGTAAATCATTTAAAAGTTGAATGTAGATAGTCTAATTAATGTTGATAGACAGAGAGTTTAATGGATGTTGATAGGCAGATTGTTTAATAGATGTTGATAGACAGTTTAATGGGTGGATGAGTGAATGGTCTGAAGAAGATGAATGGATAGAAAGTTGGATGGAATGTGCCTTATATTCTTGTAGACTGGAGAGACACAGCTCTCTACTGAGAGTAGTGGATACAGATACAGGTGTAATCAATTTAACTGTCTAGTCTTAAGAGAGCCAGCGTATGTAGCCTGAGAGAGAGAGAGAGCTGCTGCAGGTGGGGCTGGCCACCTGGCATAAGATTCTAATTGCTTAATGATCCGATTGTGATGTCATAGAGGCCAATGTTAAGTCTATGGGGAAATTTGTAATAGTTTTTAATTTATAGTTTAAAAAGTATAAAAGTTACAAAGTTGAAAAATACTTAGCAGCCTTCCCCTATTTAAGACCTACGTTGCGACGTTTGAATGAAGTTTCTAAGTTAAACGGTTCAAGCTGAATAGAAAAAATGAATTTGATCAGCGGAATAATAAGAAGAAGAAGAAGAAGCCTTGGAAGAACAGTACAGTGCATTTTCATGCACTGTAATTACTGCTTATACACACACTGATTCTTAATACACAGGGGTAGTTACTATGGCATTAATATGGTTATGTTTCTTTTAACTTGCATAAAACACTGTCATGTGGTTAATACACAATGTGGCTAATACACAGGAAATTACTGTATGAGAGTGTGTGTGAGTGTGTGTGTGTGTGTGTGTATTTGTGCGTGTGTGTGTGTGTGTGTGTGTGTGTGTGTGTGTGCACGTGTGTGTGTGTGTGTGTGTGTGTGTGTGTGTGTGTGTGTGTGTGTGTGTGTGTGTGTGTGTGTGTGTGTGTGTGTGTGTGTGTGTGTGTGTGTATGCGTGTGTGTGTGTGTGTGTGTGTGTGTGTGTGTGTGTGCGCATGTGTGTGTGTGTGTGTGTGTGTGTGTGTGCACGTGTGTGTGTGTGTGTGTGTGTGTGTGTGTGTGTGTGTGTGTGTGTGTGTGTGTGTGTGTGTGTGTGTGTATGCGTGTGTGGAAGGGCATTGCAAGAGGAACGCTCTGAGTCCTCTGAAGGAGTGTCCCTTGAAAAACCATCCATCATTATTTCTACTCTCCACACGAGTCGTGACAAGGAGATGCATGTAACTGTGACAGCGAGTCCCAGCTGACCTGACAGTGATGGATGGTCATTAAGCCTCGTCGGCTGGATTTTTGAGGGGAGCTTTTTTTTTTCAAGGGAGATTCAAGCTTCACTTTACTTAGTGTAAGGCAGTGGTGATTTTTCTGATACACTCAGCCTGCATTGTGTTCAACATAGTGGACTGAAAGCTAAGACTGCCCCCTAATGGCAGTTATTATCATGACTTGAAAGTGTGCATGTGTGCATGTGTTTGTGTGTGTGTGCATGTGTGTGCGTGTGCGTGTGCGTGTGCGTGTGTGTGTGTGTGTGCGTGTTTGTGTGTGTGTGTGTGTGAACATGTGTGTGTGTGTGAAGCTGATCTGTACCTGGCGCTGGAAGTTGAGCAGCCTGAGGGCCTTGAGCTCCACTGTTGCTTTGGTGCGCAGGTCCGGAGGCAGAGAGCCCGGCAGGTTCTCCAGCTCCTGGATGCGGTGAGCAATCCTGGCCTGCAGCCTGCAGAGACGCACCGATGAGAGCGAGAGAGAGAGAGGGAGAGGGGGGGGGAGAGAGAGAGAGAGAGAGAGAGAGAGGTGGGGGGTCAATATGAGATCATGACACAACCTTTAGTGCTAATCAAATTAAGGGATTAGGAAGGAGTCAAGAAGCACAATGGTGAGTAATCCTGCTGGAGTAGAGCCAGCTAAATCTGGTAAAGTGGCCACTAAGCCCACTAAATTGACCTGTGCTGCTCTCAAGTGCCTTCTGGCTCACTTGGCTACCTACTGACTGAAGATGAGGATTCATCAATGCTGTACTCAGCTGAGAATGCAGTGATATAAAGGTCATTTTCTCATGTCAATCCTTAATTAGTTACATTAATTACAATACATTTAATTAAAGTTTAACTTTTCACCATACCACAATAGCCTTTCATAGCTTAAACTTTGAAAAGAACAGACTAGTTGAACAAGGTTGACAGGATTGAGATCATGTGGATGTGGAATTGGTGATGATGAAATGATTTTGAAAAACTTGCCAATGAAATGGTTCCAGTGTCAGTGTTTCTTTGAAAAAAAAGTTCAAAGGCAGGCCTTTCTCAGCGGTTTCCCAAAACTGTGAACGACTCTAATTGGCCAGACAGCACTCTCTCCTGGGCCATGAGCCTGTCAGAGCCCACTAGTCAACAGGGGCTACACAAGTTCTAAGGAACTGCAAAAGAGCTTCGCTCCGGGAGAGAGAGCGAGAGCTAAGCCCTTTCGTGGCCCCGCGGTCGGCCCGGCCCAGCACGACTCGCTCGAGTCTGAAGACTAACGAGGAAAGGCCACGGGGGGTCAGGAGCGGCCGACCGCGCAACAGGGGCGCTGGGCGAGAAGATCCTTTAATAAGCCCCCTGTCCGAACATCGGGAGCACGTCGAGAGCACGCTGCCCTCCATTACCTACAGAGACCCTGGAGGCAGCGCTTCAGCTACGGGAGGAAGATGGACTATGCTTGACCAACGGCAGGGGAAGAAAGGCGCTCAGAGAGAGGTAAAGAGCAAAGGATGATGGAAGAGGAATCTGAGGGCAGAGATGGATGACCTCTCCTCTGAGCCTGTTTACCACTTTCAAACATCACACACACCGTCTCACTCACACACACACACTTGCGTGTATATATGTGTGTCAGTCTCTAGATAGAGATAGATAGATAGATAGATAGATACTTTATTGATCCCCAAGGGGAAATTCAAGGTCTACATATGTATGTTTGTGTGTGTATATATATATATATATATATATATAATGCATAATATATAATAATATATTATATATGTTTTGCTGTCTTGTTTTGCGCACCTGTACTCGCGCTCCTGCAGGATCTCCACAGGGTCCAGCCCCTGGGGCTTCTGGATGGGCGTGATGCGGTTCTGCTTCTGCTGCAGCTGGATGATGAGCGAGGGCTGCCCGGCCTGCTGCTGCTGCTGCTGCTGCTGCTGCTGGAGGGCCTGCTGCTGATGCTGATGCTGCTGATGCTGCTGCTGCTGCTGCTGGGTGGAGGGCTGGTGGGGCAGCTGCGGCGGCTGCGGTTGGGGGTGCTGATGCTGATGCTGGTGCTGGTGCTGGTGCTGATGCGGGTGCTGCTGCTGCTGCTGTTGTCCTCCCAAGGGGCCGGCCATGGGCTGGGGCATCTGCTGGGCGCCAGGCGGAGCTGGCGACGGGCGACCGCTGGGGGTGGGCATCGGGTGCTTCTGCGGGGTGGCGGACGGCTCGCCAGCACTCTGGCCTGGAGGGCATGAGGGGGAGAGGGAGATCAGTGGCAGAACGTTAATTAAGCGTAATGGGATATATAACGCATAATGGCGTTTGGTATCCACCTTCTGAAGGACATGACTAGAATAAGAATGTTACGCAGACGAGTGCAGAACTCCCTCAAGTCATTGAAATTCCTGGTGCGATTTGTCCTCACAAAACCGTAGTTTATTCTGAGTGTAATGCACACAGGATAGCATTCTCTCTGTGTGGTGTCTCCCGAGTAAAGCACGGCCATAAAAAAATGATCAATGATTCCCCGCCTAACAAAGGTTTCATTAGAGATTCCGAGTGAACCCATCTCCCATCTGAGTGTACACAGATCTCCAGGGAAAAAAGCTGTTCAACACACAACCAACAACATCAGTGTTTCCAAAAACTATACCATCACTTCACAGAGTCTGTTTGTATACATGAACTCCTGTGCCCTTCACTTTCTTTTTCTTTTACAATAAATCCACCATGTATCTCATACATACTAACTACAGCACGGGTAGCAATTCCCTTTTCCTATTTCGCCAGTGGTATTGCACAGCTAGGGTCATGAAAAGACATCTTCATCATGTCAACTTCACACGTTACTTGAGAGCAGAGTTGCCCATGGGTATCTTGCACTGACTTCAAAGTGAGGAACATGCCAAGATGTTTAAAATGCACACTGGCCAACACGCCTTCTCAATTGATCAAAGATTGTAAACACTGAGGTCGGGGCTCCAGTACTCGGCCTTGGGAGTATTTGATCTCGACCAGTGGCATCTGGGGGAGACTCACCCTCCGTCCAGGGTTTTGGCGCGGGACTTTGAGCGTGTCCTTGCATGGCAGGCGTTGGGCACGGCCCTGGGGTAGGTCCGCTAATAGGAGGCATCGGCATACCTACGAGAAGAGCAAGGCCAACATCAGCCTGGACGTTACAGGGGATGCCAATCTCCCTACCAGCACCCAGCCTCTGGGCCCAAACAGCAGTACATGTTTTCCATCTCTGCATACCAGACTGAACTTGGGAGTGGCCCTCTACGTTAGCTAAACAAGCATGATTTAGCTAGAGGAATAAGACCCTTATCATTACACTGATTTTCACCAGGGGCATTTCTCAATATGCGTTCTTTACTGTACCTGGGTTCTCATGAACTTATGAACTACAGGTTATTCCTGCCATCGCACTTGAACATTAGTCTTATTCATATTCAATTCATGTTTTCAAAATAAAAAGTAAATCAAACAAGCTGGTGAATGATATATTTTATTGCAAATGTCAGTAAAAAAATAATGGTGAAAATATTGGCTAGACCAATAAAGCAATATATAAACAAATGACTAGACTCTCAAGTTGAGCTGCCAAGAACGCAGATACAGTATCTCAAACAACAGATTGAGCGTACTGTAAACCGCTTATTCTTGCGAGTCTGAACTCCTGATCTTAACTTCTCAAGTTCAAACTCTCAAGAACAGAATCTACCTTCACGTAGAATGCATTGAGAAAAGCCGCAGGTGTGCTTAGAGCAGAGGGTTTTCAAGTGACTGTGACCCAAGGCCCACCGATCTGACTAAGACGCGGACCACCGTTGTGAAGTGTGAGGTGAAACAATAGTGTTTCACACAGTGATAACAACATTGGCCGCATTTCCCAGATTCGTTAAGAAGCTCTTAAGTGCTAAGATCTTTTTAGGAGCGTTGTTAGAACGCTCTTAGAGCGCTCCTAAGAAGTTCTTAGCTTCTTAACGAATCTGGGAAACGCGGCCATTAAAAGTATGGTAGAGGACCACCTGTAACGACTTCACAGACCACCGGAAGGACATCTCTGCCTTCGAGCGAGGATCGACAGAAGAAAAAAGACAGTGCAAATGGGGCCCCATGACTAATGTTGTGTTATGACCACATGCATAAACACAGATACTGTATATAAATGCTGTTTCACGGCCTTGCTCTATATCTGTCATCACCTACTAGTGCGACCTGTGCTAGCATGTCCTGTGGTGAAGCGCCCACCTGGTGGCCGGCTGTAGGGCCCAGTGTTGACTGACGGCTGCTGCATGGTGGGCAGGCTCCTCTTGCCCTGCACGGCCAGCTGCAGGTTTTCGGGCAGTGGCTGCCCGCGGCCCAGGATCTTGTAGGCCAGGATCTGGGCACGGAGCTGCTGCAGCTGGACAGGGCTGAAGGAGGACGGACCGCGGCCCGGCTGCCCCATCGCCTGCGGGTCCATGGGCATCATGGGGCCCGGCTGAGCAGGGGGCATCTGGGGAGCGGTGGGGCCCACGTTGGACATGGGGCTGGGGGCATGCTCGGGGACACCCATGGGGGAGGGGTGAGGGGATATGTACCCTACAAGAGGGGAGACAAGAAGAGAAAAGAGGAGGTGGAGAGAGTTTACAGGAAAGATTCTTTTTAGTCTGTAAAATGGTTTAAAAGCTGTCATTTTGTACTTTTAAATATTCAATTAAATTGATTAATTCATATATTCAAATATGCTACGCATATTATGCAATAGAGCTATGTAAACATGTGCAATATACCAACAAACATTCAAAAGAATGTCAATCTTATCATTTTAATTAAAGCACAAACTAATACATGCTGTACATATAATACATACAAAAGACAGGGATCACTCTGACCAGCGGTAAGCTACAGATCTCCTATTGTTCGCTATGGTTTGGTATGGTTGGAACAGCAGCATTGCACTAGCGTCTAACAATTTACGCGTTCAAACTTTCACTCCTTACATAGCGAGACTCATCAATTATCAGTTTAGGCTACAGAACGGAGGCTGCTTGTGTAACCTCAGAACGTGATAGGGCTTCTTTGAATTCTTATGGTCTGTGTGTTGCTTCACATTTTACCACTGCTTCATCATTTCCAATGTGATTCCCACCTCAGTGTGTTGCGATTCCAGCTCTTCCAATGCTGTGAAATCCCTAAATGTGGGGCATGTCTCCATACCTTGGCTGTGCTGCTCCATGGGGCTCTGGGGCGGACCCATGCCACTGTGCAGAGTCCTCATCCCCACGTTCTTCATCTGGCCAAAGTGCATCTCGTCTGTCATGGGCACCTTCTCCAGCATGCCCTCCATGGGCTAAGGGGAAATGCAAACACACCAGTCAAGGCCTTCTCCTCGTTATTATGGGGTAGACAGGTCAATAACATTAGCACGTCATTATTATGCTTCATTATCTCTATATCATTATTTATCATTAACATGTCATCATCATTCATGTCTATATGTATATTCTATAGGCCCATACACACCGATTTTCTGCATGCGAAATTTGACATCAAACAAGACTGTTCCGAAAGTGTTTTTTCATCGCGACGAACTTCGTCCTGGGTGTGTACAGACTAATTAGAATACATGCGTTTTATAACCTGCATAACTTTCATGCGAATATTTCGTCCGAAAAATCGGACTCGGTGTGTACGGGCCTTATCCCATGCTAACCTCTATAGAGGACTAAGTACTGTATAACCTATTCTCAACAAGTGCTGTACAAATAGAGCTTATGAACTGTAATGACGGGCATGTATGTGGCCAGATCAGATTATATAATACCTTATGCATCTGATGCATGCCTTCCTGAGAGTAATCTCCGGGCCCCTGGCTCTGCATGCTGTGGGGTCCACTGGGAGGCCCCGGGCTAGGGCCCATCATGCTGTGCACCGACCCAGGAGAGGGGCCTGGACCAGGGCTGGATCCCAGGATGGGACCCGGGGACAGACCTGGGCCTGGGGATGGTCCAGGACGGGACATTCCACCAGATGGGTCCGTGGGTGTGGACATGTACACTCTGAAACGGTTTGACTGCTGAAAGAAAGAAATATATGTGCAAGGTGTTTTTTTCATAATTCATACAATTATAATTCATAATTCATACAAGGAGGCTACACTACAGGGCTGCTCCATTATGGCAATAATGAGATCACAGTTATTAAAAACAAATACACAGTGAACTATCATCCATTTTCAAGATGTACATCTTTCACATTTTTAAACTGAATTTTAAATATTATCCAAAAGAAAAAATACACACAAAAAGATCATGTGCATGATGACTAAAGACAAAAGGAGGGCAATGCAGTAAAATTATCATAATGAGGAAAAATTATATTTTGATTATGTTTTTTTCATAATCATTGGAAGTCATAATTATGATTAACCAATTAATTTGATTAACTGCAAACACTAGTTCTGTTCATGGAACATCTGCTGTAACAATTAGCTCCCACTATAATGACTTCATCAGTCCTGTGTGTGGTCTTATTAAATGTGTGTGGCACTTTTAACTTGACATAACTTTTTATCTCCTTCTTTTAACTTCCTAGGCTCAATTTTTATGCTGTGCTGCATCACTCAGACGATTTGACGAATAACCAATTAATTTGATCAACTGCACAGCCCTACTACACTGGTTCCGTTCACGGAACGTCTGCTGTAACAATTAGCTTCCACTATAATTGACTTCATTAATCCTATGTGTTGTCTTATTTATTGTGTGTGCCACTTTTAACTTGACCTAACTTTTTATCTCCTTTTAACTCCCTATAGGCACAATTTTTATGCTGTGCTGCATCACCAAGTCAAATTCCTGTGTACTCTGTAGATTTGGTGGATAAAGCGATCCTGAAATCTTGATAATCAATCATCAAATACCAGTCGTGATAGTAGTGTGTACTTTAACAAAAGAAATAGACCAGTCTTCTAAAACTATTTTAACACTATGCAAACAGAGCGCTTCAGTTGCAGACCTGGTGTAGCCTGGCTGTTAGCTGTAACAGTTATCAGCTGAGTTCACATTACAGAATCTGTGTGTTTATGTCACATTTCACATACCTAAATAAAGAAAAATAATTCAACTTTCATATATGGATTGCAATTAGGGACAATCATTATTGACTTTCTAAATGGGAAACAAGTTAAGTAGCACAAATAGAGCCTTAAACTACTCCAGCCAAATATATACATATATATATTTCTTTTTTTTTTATTTTCCCCTGCAATTTCAGTAGCTGGTAAAATCAGCCAGAACTGAAGACTGCACCTTTAAAACATACTGTGCCTCTGACATTCTGATGGAAAATAAAAAGCAATAAGCTGAATATTGAAATGCTAGTTTTATCATTATAGAGTTTTATTATTTGTCTGTATTCTCTCAAGTTCTTAAACAATGCAATATTGATCAAAAACAGACTTAAACATGCCACTGAGTATCTAAATATGGACTTCAATATGGAATCAAATGGAATACCTCAGACTGCTAATAAAAGAACCTCTTTACAACTGATGTGATAGGCTAGTCTTCTGCGTTTGCTGCCTTTGAGGTCGTTGACAGGCGAGTGCAGTCTGACAGTATTTGCATTAGAAAAGGGTGTGTTTAAAAACTGACGCACCCCTCAGTTGATCCATGCCAACTTGTGTCAGTCCCTTCAAGTGTCAGACGCCTTTGGGAGGAAATATTCTACTACTTAACGTTTGAATAACTTCTTAGAAACAGAAGTTGCATAACTTCTAAACAGTAACGTTAACTGTGACAACTGCTTTAAAATGCAAACTAACCCACAGGCAATGATGTAACCTAACGTCGGACACAGAATGTTGACAGATAGAAATACATTACAATTAAAACACTTCTACCTATAATTCTTTGCGATTAATGTTACAGTTTGTGGTTGAGAGCTACTTCACGGCAACTAACATAACACACATGCGTACCACTGCGAGTATGTTGCTATTCGACAGGCCGAGAAAATCAAGCCACATCTGCTAACCTTAACTTGTCATGAAAACTTTCATTGTTTCAGGAGTTTTTTGCTAAAAGGTTAATTGCTCCAAACATGTTGTTTCGATAATACGACTGATTGGGCGAAAGAAATAGCCAATTCACAAATAACTATTAAGTTCCACGTAATATTTTGCAGAAAGTAACGTTACTGATTGGATCATGGCTTCCGCGACTCTCTGCCCCGATTTCACTCAACTTCAGTCGCAGGCTCCCCTAGTGCTGTTTACGCCCATTCGGCTGAGAACTGAACACGCCATTGCAGTGTGTCGAAATAAACCAAAAGTTTCGCAATTGCAGCCAATTCATGTGGATTATATACGACCATACATCGACGCGGACACGATACATTCAATATGCGTACGCTAGATAATCATTATTCGTTTCCTATTTGCTAAACATTCGACTCTTTTCAAAGTTTCATACAAGCTAGCTAGCACGGTAGCTTTACATAGCACGACCGTAGGTTAGTTAGCAACTCTTTAGCAAGCTAGCTAGATAGCTAACTCTACCCTAGCAACTGTTACTGTAAGTTATGTTGGCTAGCTGAGGCACAGGCTAGGTAACGTTAGCTTTGTATCTAGCATACAAGTCTATGGCAGTAAGCTATCTAACAGGTAACTTACTGAAAACCGTTAGTTATGAATAATGTATGTCTCACATGAAAAGCATATATAAAAGTGTTATTGTCTAAATGTTCAAGTAAACTAAACATAATTTACCTTTTTCTTGGGAAAATAATCGATTTAGAAACCTCAGATCATAATTTGAGCTTCAAATATGACTGCAGCTATCAGTTGATCCCCTCCCCCTCTGTTTTGCTGACATGTTCAAGTTTGGATTTTTTTTGTGTATCTATTTCTGATTTGTTAAAAAGGCAGGAAATACTCTCCATATTGCGCTACGATTGGTTGAGAAGTACATCTATTCCAAATGTTGTTCTACTGGGCGGTGCTGTATGGGTTCTGTAGACGAGCTCCGAATCTACTGGAACAGTTGTTGGCAGACTGTCTGCACTGGGTGAGGGACTGCCAGATAGACAGACACCCATTTTGAGCAGAGGGGAGGAGAACGCACTGGCTGTCCCCATGTCACCTGTGTAATTTTGCTTTCGGTGACCCGGTCATCGTTTGAAAACACCACTTCAAAAATGTCACATAATTTCCTTACTCACGAGAGAGCTGTCTACTCTAGTGTTTACCTTATTCCTCACACGCAGATGTCAGGGGTGGATAAACAGGTGGTCTGCAGAGAGACTGTCAGAAGGCCTAATAATAGCCTATCCTTATGGCACTGTCTTGCATATTGCTGTCTGCGGTTTTTCATTTAAAGAGTGCACAGCTACTGCTGTAGTTTTTGGATTTCGAAATATAAAATATAAATTGGCAAATATCATGGCCTACACAGACGGCAAACAGGCAACATTGTGTGACGGATGATGGTATGACCTAACCACACGATGGCAGCAGAGGTTCATGAAAGACACCACTGAAAAGCGCCAGGGTTAGGCGCTGGAAATCGCTGAATCAATTTGTTTAAACATCGCTTAAACAAACTTTTCCATCAGTCAATGATTGAAAGGCGACAACTAAAATTTGCATTGTGTAGATAATACTGCATTACCTGAAAAGCTATTAAAAACACCTACTGTAAGATATTTGCATGATACGAAAACCGTCACAGCGATGCAGCTGCACAAATTGCTACAAATAAAGCATTAATTCATGACTCAGATTGAATGTATTTCCCGGAAGCTTGTAAGCACACTTTATTTTAACTGACATCAAGACATAGGTGAGTAGCCTAATATCATAAAACAGCGACTTCATCACTTTTTTCATAAAACATATTTTTTCATGAAAACATATTTCTTAGCATCAGTTTTAGTCGGCCACTCTTAAAAAAGGGCCACACTGTGTTTCTCAAAGTGAAGTTGCTAATTGAGTGTAAAAAAAAAAGAAGATTGAAATAAACAATTGAAAGTGCTAATTTCTATAATTCAGATAGGCCTGCAGGCTTATCAAAATAAAAATGCTGTGAGTGTGGTGGTGGTGGTGGTGTGTGTGTGTGTGTGTGTGGGGGGGGGGGGGGCTATCAACCAACAATTTTCCTACTGTGTTCCACCTGTGAGATTGTATCAGTGAGTTGTTTATAATCAAGTCAGCGTTAGAATGACAGATGATGGAGCTGTGGTAGAGTCCTTATCAAGCAAAGCATGCGCCAACCAACCGCATGATGACTGACCTCTCTCGCAGGTGTATGCTCATTGCTCACAGCTCAAGGCTTAGATAGCATCTGCTTTTTATGCATACACCAACAAACACACGCAACATTCAGCAGCCGAGACAGTGTATTTATTTGCTATATGTTTTTTTTAAATATATTTTATATATATATATATATATATATACTTTTTTCCCCCACTAGTGAAAAGGGGTCAAATCTGCCATTGACAAGATAAAACAGAATAGTAAAAATAATTCTGAACAGAACGTGAATATATTTCCCCTTTTTTTTTTTTATCTCTTTACTCTGTATAAAGGGCAGATAACATGTGAGCCTGCTCATGGACAGCATTGTCAGATTATTTAAAATGACAAGGATGTCCAGATGGATATCTAATGATCCTTCACTAGAATCATGCGACAAGGGACACACTGGCAAGGGTTGCAATGAAAGAAAATTTGACTAACCCCTTTAACAAATAAACAAAGCACTTTGCGATCATTCCGTCCTGACTGCTCTAACAATTATCTCCTCTCCTGGCCTTTTCAAATAGGATGCGCTTTTGGTTCCGGAATGTAAATACAAGCAAATAAAAAGCCCTAATTGATCCAAGTGGTTGAAACCACCACTTCAGATTTATTTACCAGGAAATGTCTGGCCAGAAGTCGTTTGATAGGAAAACTACCAGTGGTTGTGGTTATCACTGACCTTGAAACCTATGTCTCTTTACACTTAACCACCATGAAAATATTCAAAACCTGACAGAACATTAAATTATTGGTACAAAATATCATTGTGAGATATAGGCCCACTCGTTAGAATTATATGCAGTTCACACACAACACCATAAAGACATATCTTTTAAAAATGTATTCAATAAACATGCAATCAATCAACCCGTAAACTTTTGAACATTTGAAGTTTATTTTTTACAGCACACCGTTTATGTTTAAAAATGTGTTTTGTGTGAAGTAATATATTAATTGAAAGGGTGGTTATTTGTGGAATGATGACTACTCCAGTAATTTTCCTTCCCCTAACTCTTCAGGAAATGTTTGCATAGATGCAAGATATGTTTAATGCCGGGTTACATCCTGTATTTTGTTTAGAATGTGCATTCTGGGTGTGAGCAAATAGAAGATATGTTATATTTAGTTTTACATGTGACACAAGTGCTTTGTTTATTTGACATCATTGGATGTGGTTTACTTGCAAGTTCCAGGTGGATAACCCTCCTGTTGCAGCCTTTCACATTTACATCTGTGTGCTGCTACAGCCTTTAGAAGGTGTCGTTGTCTGTTCAGAATGAGTCAGTTTATTCAATGACATTTTACAGGCATATGCTTATATGAAATAAAATGCATGTGATTAAATGTATCTAGTTTGGTATATATAAAAGGTATATTTGTCTCAGCTCACACCACAAAGTAATAATATATATAGTTTTTTTTTACATTTCTTTGACGATAATTGCATGTTTTGGTGTGTGTGTTCAGGTATAGCTTTGCTTTCGGTGTGGCAACAGCACCAATGAATCACAGTGCATTAGCCCCAAAATTCAGTTCCTTTTATAATCTTGTAAAGCCGGGCTATATATGTCTGCTCCTCTCGGGATAAAGAAACCAAAGACACAAAGTCACCTCGCGGAGCATCCGCGCGCTTGACTTCTGCCTCTCCGAGGTGTCCGGCCGGGCCACCTCCGCGCAATAAAGAGCCTCCTCAAGCCTCCCCCGTGGCCCATCGGCTGCTCCTCTGCTTTTTCATCCTGCGGACCCCCGGCCCGTGTTTATCATTTATCTCCTCCTCTTCGTGTCCTCCTCTTGAAAGGAAAACTCGGCCAGAATTTACGGGCAGGTGCGGCAGTGCCCTCCATCACTCGACCTCCCCCCACCCCACCAAAACACACACACACACACACACACACACACACATACATACACAGACACACTTCACCTCTCTGGATTCGGTGCACCGGTACTCAATTTGCAAGCGGCAGCTTTAAGCAGCCTCTAGGGAGACCCCCCTCCGCCCCACCCCACCCCCCCTTCACCCTCCAGGCCCCTCTGAAGCAGCGGCGGCGGCTGGAAATCTTTTTCCAAGCTGGTGCTGGGATTCCTGAGGGGTCATGTCCAAAGGGCCGGAGGAGAGGAAGTGCTGTCACGGACGCTCCCTTTGTAGTTTGCCTTTGTTGCAGGTGCTCTGCCACTCACCATTATCCTCCGCCGCGCCACGCCACGCTACGGCCGGCTGCCTCCGCTCCGCTCCGCCGTTCGTTATCGCAACCTGCCCGACATCTGCTGGAGAGCACTACTGTAGACACCGAAGCCGCCATCTCTGCTCTCCAGTCAGGCCACTGACACTAACCCATAGATAGATTTCACTAAGGGGGGGAAAGAACTCATTCGAAAGAATATTGCTTCCTACTGACTTCTTTTTTTTCTTTTGGTAATGCAATATGCAGTAGTGTGGAGCAGAATAAATAAGTACTCAGCCAGGTAATAAAGTGTCAAGTGCACTGTAGAAAGCAGTAGCTTCATTTTATACATTGAGCACACAGCATCCTTTCACATCTGCGTTCAGTTATGTTTGGGGTTGACACAGGAGTGTAAAGAATTCCTGAGATCCATTTCTGTTTCCTCGCATGATACAATGAGAAAGATCACCACGATGAGGATTTAATCTGAGGGAGATCTGGGGGGTGGGGGGGAGCGTGAAAAGTTGCACTCGCTTCCAATCTTGTATCAAGCCGTCTCTGGCAAGTGTTAACACTCAATATGTTTTGAAGTTGTCACAGTGAATGCTTTCGGCTCTTGGCGGATGATGTCAGCTGAATACCTACCCACCACCAGCGAGCTGGACCATCTGTGAGCCATTAAAGCCACTTCATCTTAACGGCATCATTCTTCATCCACTCAGCAGCAACACCATTGCTCTGACACGGCTACAGTGTGACAAGCTTCTTAAATGTGTGTGTGTGTCTGTGTGTGTCTGTGTGTGTGTGTGTGTGTGTGTGTGTGTGTGTGTGTGTGTGTCTGTGTGTCTGTATGTGTGTGTGTATGTGTGTGTGTGTCTGTGGTGTGTGTGAGAGAGAGAGAGAGAACCCATATGAGTGTGTGCCCAAAAGAACATGAGCCAGCAACAAACGCTTGTCTTTTCAGATGACTGGACGAACACATCTCTATTTTGTGAGTATGCACACACACAGTTATGGTGACACTGTTGCAGTATCTGAAGCTGTCATGCATATGCCTGTGTTGACTAAATGACATTTGGCCGATTAAGATATTTAATCTCAAAGAGGCCGGCCTGTGTTTGTTCTAGAGAGGCTCTGATTTGCTTCTGACCTTTCACATGTAATGGATGCTAGTCAGAGGTGAAAAGTCAGGCCCATTAGTTCAAAAGGTTAGAGGTCACCTGCAGTTTTAGAGAAGATAGGGGACCATGGAAAAGTTTTGACAAGAGAGATTAAGTTTTCCGTGAAATTGCTTTATTAGACATAGTCAAAACATTTCCAATATGTTCAGCACTGCGGTCGATTGTTGTGTTTTCTATGTCATGGAAAAAGAACAGGTATCCCTAAATACTAATGAGTAATTATACCACCTCAGAGAATGTGACCTTTTGCCTTGCTGAAAGAATAGATAAGTCTAAATTTAGCGGAAACATGCAAACACATTTGCCTGGAATGCTTTGTCAAACCTGGGAGATTTGATACAATGTCGGTGAGCTTAGCTCGTTTTGTGGGTACTGACAGATTTGTTTCTTGGCAATTGCAGGCCAGCAGCATGTAGACATAACAGCACTTGTCTTTTGACAGGGGCTCAGGTGCCATTTTGTGGCACAATGTGTGAGTTAAGTGTTTACCTCCGCGCTTCACGGTTCAGGTCCCCTTGCCGGCTTTGTTGGGGCCTCTCATGGAGTGACAGGCTCTCTGTACTGTAATTAATTTGGGATTCCTCTGTACACAGCCAGCATGGCAACCCCTCCTTCCTTCTGCCTTTCAAAAGGCAAATCCTCAACATTCTCATGTCCGATGCTGGCAGCTTTAAAAAAAAAAAAAAAAAGCACCAGAGATATCTCTCTCTCTCTCTCTGTCTCTCTCTCACCCTCTCTCTGTTTTGCATTGGTGTGTGTATTTAACCTTTTCACCCAAAGACCTAGTGTTGTATTACTTTTTTGAATTGAAGAAACAGTGATACAGTATATGTCAGTTCATATCTTTAACTCATTTTTATTTAGAAATCGACTGAGTTGCACAACATGAATGCGTCTCCCAATATCTTTTTCCGTGTAGATTTCTTGAAAAGAAGGGTTAGCCACAGATTTATGACTGATGGCATAACTTCATCCAAGTCTGCCTACCTGACAAAAAGTGCTGACGTGGTATGGTGGAAAAAGAACGGTTGGCTGTCTCGCTAACGTGTCATTCATCTCGAGAAAGATATACTGCTTTGGGCTACTCACGCTATTAGCTCAGAACCTCACAGGCTACATGTAAGACTTAGGCCAGGCTTATCCTCCATGTTCTGGTCAATTGTTCCCTGTAAATCAAACGAGAGTTTGTTGAAAAATGGTGCCGCTCGACTCGAGAGAATCGGTGGACACCCCCCACCCCCCTCACTGCCCAGCCCACTCATGTTGTATCTTGAACACTTGGAGAGAGGGAGTCATTTCGAGAAAAGTCTCTATTAAAACACAGTCTCTTAACCGGGCCCTTCATGGAAAGACCTGGTAAAAGGTGACACCTGGATTCAATGAAATGCGTGCTCCACTCTCACAGTTGTGAGGAAGGATAAAACTTTTCTGGCACAAATGGTAATCAAATACTCTCCATCATAAAAAGGCAGGAGAGAGGAAAAAAAGACAGGCAGGATTTGCTCTCTTCCAGGGTCATATCAGCACCGATTTAGTTCTTGCTCTGTCATCATTCAGGAAAAGAGATAAAGACATCTCACAGCATTTGTTGTTATTTTACTGCTTACTGAATCATTTTTTTTCTTAATTGATGCATGTGATACTTCATACAACTCAAACCTACCTGAGTTCATCATCTCATTAATAAGCTATTTGAATACTTTGGGACTTGAATAAGCTATTCTCATTAATCAGCATCAATTGTATTCCGTAAAGAAAAATTATGAAATACAAAATATAACAGATAATGACATGTTAATGTATGGATTTAGGTTGGCCTCTGTTCAATTGCAAGCTCTGTGTGAGTGTCTGTATGGCTCAATTCTTTCAATATAAAGAATGATTGCAGAAGAGCTTGGGTCGGAGCCAAAAACATTTGAACGCTTGCCCTGGAATCTTTCTCATTGTGGAGCAGTAGTCTTTGCTGTTTGAACAGAGGACTGTCATGGCCAGCACAAACCTGTCCATTAATCACCCAAAGAAAGCAACAGTGAGTTACACTGTTAAAACAACTCAACACTCTCTTAAACATAATTGAAACAGTTGGCACTTTGACCCCCACGCACAATTTAGATTTCTGAATGAGAAAAGTTATGATGTTGATAGATCCTGTCTTTCTTTTATCTACTTTTGATACTTTCATAAAGTTGTGTAGGAACACACACACACACACACACACACACACACACACACACACACGCACACACACACACACAAATGAAGTGAAATTTCAGATGTGAATTCCTCAGGCACTGTGCCTTTCCATTCCATGTACTGTAATTTCTTTGTGTGCCTGTACAGTGTGCTTATCCATGCAATATCAACAAATCAAGCAAGATGTTCTGAAAAACCACATCAATGTAGACCACTGCTATTGGCAAGAAATAAACACCCTACACACAAATGAAGACATCTTAAGCAGTCTATCACACAACTGACACATGAACACACACGCAGAGGAGTGTAGTGAAAGTGCAGGCTTTATTACAGATGAAGAATTAGAGATCATCAACCAGATCTCCCTCTGGCTGTCTCGCTAGCGGAAGGTACAGTGATGTATCACCAATGAAGAGTCAGGAAATATCTCTTCAGACTTTAGAGCAGGGATCCTATTACCTTATCCTTCAAACCTAAGAACTAATAGCTACCAATGAGAAACCCAAGTGGGTGTCTTGAATGTACACGATAATAGCACACTACTCAGGTTGTCGTTATTCCACAGAGATAAAGTGATGACACAGAGAGAGAGAGGTAAACAGAGACAGAGGGATACAGAGAAAGAGTGAGACAAATTATCAGGAGGAAGATAGATTGAAAGAGAGAGATGGATAGAGTGGAGGACAGTGGGAGGGAGAGGGAGATCAAGTGGAGGACAGTTAGAGAAAGTGGTTTGGGGAGGTGGGGGACAAGCCTGTTCCTTGATAGTCTGATAAGGGGATAGGGGGGTGGGGTTTGGCGGCGAGGCAGCACAGGTGCCCCTTGGTGACGAGTGCGGCTGAAAGCGGATGCCAGGTTGGCCCTGTCAAAGCGTTCCCATTAATCACCCAAAGCCTGTCACACTCATTACTTATACTCACCCAATCCACCCCCAGCCCCACTCCCATTAGCAGGCTAATACAGGCCAGGCCAGCTTGGAGAACTGCACCGACTTGAGACTTTGCAGGTGAGTAAGGATCCTGGTAGCCACGGCAGTGGGATGTTTGCATATTTCCACAGATGTTGAAAGACATCTCTCGCTGTTACCTTGTCGACAATGTTCCCACCTTTGCGCTGGAAGCTTTGTTTTTCTTTCATATTTTTTTTACCTGCTTAGTTTTCTCCTACCCTCTTCTTTTTTGCTTTTTCTTTTTTTTTTTAAATCATAAATGGCGCAGCAAGGATGACAAGCCATCTTTGGTGAACTATCAAGGTCAACAAATAATAAACATAACTGTAGCTTTCCAAACAATCGCTCTTGATTTTCATAGAGACGTGAAAGAAATAACATTGTTGTGTCTGCTTTCTCTTGCAACACATGGGCCCTCTCTGGGTAAATGCATAAAATAACATAACAAGACTCCTGGGGATTCCCAAGCTCCCTCATTTTCTCCACTGTATCTGTATCCCCAATCATTAACAACCAGTTCACCCAGAGTTCAGCCTGCGCCACCGCGCCAGCCAGGAGTCCGCTAAAACGGCTCGTTTTGGTTTCGGACAAAAAAGCCACAGACGGCATCGGCGAGACTCATGTTGTGGCGCTCGCTGAGTCAGTTGCAGACACATGGCAGCTGAGCGGAGTGGGAATGATTCCTTTTTCGCCGACGAAAAGGGAAACGAGAGGAGTCATCTAGAATTGCACATGATGGCTGCCAAGAGAGAGCGAGAGGCCGTTGGGCTGTTAGTATCGCGTTGAAAGTTGGAGTGATGAAGAAGGATTGGGTGCACCGGAGAGACGCTCGTAAGAGCCAATCAAAGAAGTGTCCCCTCCGAAACGGCGGCTGCAGTATGGAAGAGGTGGAATCCAATCTGCCGCAGCTATTACAGGGTGCCATTTGCCTGTGTCTGCCCAGGCAGCGATTAAGCATTCTATCAAATATCAGCGTGGATCTTAAGTACCTTGCTGGCGACACATTGCCCTGTTGCGTACATCGAGCGCACCCCAAACGAAATGTGATCGTTTGGAATGAAGAATGGTTAGTGAGAGAGGGGGGAAAAATGTGAAAGACCCCCAACAATTAAAAACCCGTCTAGTAACCATTAGACGTCTTAAAACATCTGGTAATGGCCCTCAGAACCTCATTCGTTTGCAAACCCGAGGTGTTCAGCGCAGAGATCACTCACTGAGTTCTCACCGAAACCTCAGAGGCTAGTTACGGGGGGACAAAAACACATCACCAGGGACATTTCAGGCACTGATCTAGTAGCAGTAGACCCCTCTTAACCGACGCCCAAACAAACGCACTTAAACTTGAGTGAGCTCAGCACCCAGCTAGGGCTCAATTTCCAACAACACCCCCCCCCCCCCCCCCACACACACACACACACACCTTCTCCCCTCCCAACCTCATCTCACCTCAATTACTCCCCATAGGCTTCCTTAAGCCTGAAATATGTGCCTGTGACTAATGTCGGAATTTAGCAAGAAATCAGCTCTGGTTTCACGAGGCTTTATTGGAATATAGCATGATGCAGATAGGCTGGCTTATGATGAATGGAAGGCAAGGGGGTGTGTGTGGGTTTGGAGTTTGGTTGGGAGTTTTTCTTTTGTGGGGGGGGGGGGGGGCAGTGGGCAGGGTCACACTTGTCTGTTAACCCTCCCCAACCCCACCACCTCCTCCTCCCCTCACTGTCTGAGACTTGTGTGCCGGTGTCACCGAGGCATGTAACCAGCCTCCGCACTCCTCTGCCGGAGAGATAAGCCATCGTGTCAGCGGCCAGGTTGAAAAATGTCCATTTGAGTTGTTTTATTTCGGCTTGCCTTTGAGCAGGGGCGGACAGCTCCCCTCCTCCTCCTTCTCCTCCTCTTACTCCTACTCTTTTCTCCCCTCTCCTCTCCTTCTCCCTTGCTCCCCCCTCTTCTCAAGCCAAGTGCACTTCAGAAATGAGCTGCTAGTTTGTCTCCCATCCTTGAATATCAGCCAGCCAGCATAAATGGAATTTGGCCCCAAGCGGAGCTCATCGGCAGTCAGAGTTGACATGTCCTTTTGTCTGTTCACCCTTGTGTTTGAAAAGTGGAATCAATCTTGGCGCAGGTTACCACCAGAGTTTGACATGTGGGAGACAAAAGCGGACAAAAATGTCAATTTGTCTCATTTTTTTTCTGAGTGTGTCAAACGAGGGGGGAAAAAAGTTTGAATAGTTGCAGCCGCCATCTTATGCATGAACTGCACTGTTTGGATAGATATGGGGTGGGTGTGTTTTCTGCATTTCACACAAAGCAAAACAATGTGTGCCATGACAAAACTATTCCAAAGAATAACAATAAAACGTCTATTTAGTCACATGGTCTAGTGGCTAAATAAACTGTACCAGTAGCCATAATCTTTTCCTTGATTTCCAATGTAAACCATGAATCATGCACCTGATGTTTAATTTCATCAACCCAGAAGGCTGTGTCTATAATATTGACTATACTGAATCCACTCTGTCAGTTTGTGTGTCTGCGGCCTCTCGGTCACCACATAGTCATTTTAATATTCAGATACGGCCATTGACATGCATATTCACCACAACAGTCAAAGTAAGGGGGGTGTGTGTGTCCAGTCTCCCATTACATGTTTGTCCACTGAAATCATGTGTAAATATACAGTAGAGTGCACACAAAAGAGAAGTACCAAGTTCATGGATAGAGTTCATTTATTTCCAGGTTACTTTTACACGTGGTTGTTATTCCTCCAGAGTTGGCAGCTTACAGTTCTGTTTACACATATACAATTGACATAAGGAGTGCACAACATGTCCCAGGTCACAGTGTTTAATGATAAATACTGATTTTGTATAAAAAGAAACTGTACCCTTTAAGCTGTGTTGTTGTACAAACACGTGCCTGTATTTTCCTTAATAAGTTATAATATTGTTCATGTTCTAAGGAAAAACCGACAGCTGAAGAAAAACTGACTTTCCTTAATGAATTCCTTTCTGAAGAAAATCTGCGTGTGAAGATGTTTTATGAATACAGTATGCACTTATGATATGCCTGTGAAGTTTGAATGCAGGCATTTTAAAAATAAAGGCAAGTCAAACAAAGTATTGTTATGGTAAACTTTCCAATGAATGAAACTTCACTCACAAAAGGCAGAGCAAAGGTAGAGCAATGATGCCAAAAGGAATAGTGAAAGTGTTCACACAAAGCCAGAGCCAAATCAAGCCATTTGTTTCCTCCATAGTTGCATTTGCTGTGTCAAACTACCAACACAACTGCTCAGGCACGACGTGCACGATGCTGCCTGTCTGCCAGCCTTATAACAACATCCCTCAACATGACAGCACTGAGTAAACACAATGTGACATCTGCACTTTATCAAACACATGAGCCTCATGCAAAAACTCTTCAATTGGTGCCACTTTTTAAAAAAGCAATGCAAATCATCCACTAACTGATACATGTTTGTCAGCAAACAAAGACAGAATGCCTAACAAGTGTCCTATATCTGTGTCATGCATTTACAATCCGGAGTTATACTCCAGAGAGATTTAATAGCAGGTGAAGCTATATTCCTTTCGAAATTATGTGAAATCTGTTGGTTGGACCCAGGGGGTGAGTAAAGGTTAAAAATACACAAACGTCACTAAACAAGTCCCTGTTCCGTCTGCAGAAGTACACCAAGGCTCCTAAATGAAAAATCTGCAACCAGCTGTACAGATTGATGTCATTCATCTCCCTTTTTATTGGCCATTTCGAGGGCAAATATTAACTGTAGTTGCTCGGTAATAATCCCCCCGAGAGCTCGGTGCATTTGAACTGCGAGGAATCGTGAACTATCGGGAGTCTGAGAGTACTCTAGCAGCTGTGTGTCTCGCAGGCTAATGTGCTGTGAAAGGGCTTTATGCGACCGATACCGGGTGAGTATGTTTTTTTTTTTTTTTATCATTCTTTCTGCCTCCGTAACCACATACTACCCAAATGAGTCCACTAAATATCTTTATGTGTGCTATCTGCTGATTTATGAAGTACACAGATTGCACAGATCTAATGGGGTGCAAGGAGTGGTCAGTGATACAACTACTGTAGTGCAAAATAGAGATAAAAGTCATCCTCGATTGATAGCAGTGTTTTGCATTTTTACTTTATTCTGAAATTATTTAACGGCATGGCTGACATTTAATGGCAAATTAAACATTTTGTGTTTTTCCATTCTTACTTGAACAAAATGTTAGTTCAAAGTGATAGTGATATTAATATAAATGACATGAGCATTGATCTCTTGCTGGAGAGCTGTTGTATAGTATACTTATTACTGAGTCAGCTAAATCACATGACTAACTCTGAGGTGTTTAGACAGAAGAGGAGGAGAGGAGAAGAGCTGGACACTAAAATCTATCACATTTAGAACACACCACCATGCCTCCTCTCTCACTGATCCAGTCCAGGGCATCAGGCAAGCTTTACGGGATGCATTTGCAAGTTCAGTGGCTGGCAAGACTATCAACAGTGTGAAACAGCCCCATTAGTCATCTGTAAAATTTCCCCTTTTCGCTCTCTTCATCAGATAACCTTGAGAAAAGGTATCGCATATCACTTTCAGCACAGACCCAGGATCATAAAAGAGACAGTTCACCAGGAGAACAGGGACCTGCCCAGCTCAGATCACCTGGGTCTGTTCATGTTGGTCACTTTCCCCCCCTCTCTTGCATCTGGCTTGCTTTAAGATGGCCACCAAGCATATCGGAGGGATCTCGCTATGCAGGTGTTGTCATCGTCTTGAATTTAAGATGCATGGCAAGTTTACGATCAAAAAGTCAGATTCTGACCAGCTGGCAGCTTTGATGGGGAGGGAGGGGTTGAGGGTATATAGGCTGATTTTCATGCCCACATTGCCACGATGGTGGCAGGCCCATAATTGTTAATACTGTTCAACAACATGGACTTGCTGAATGTCAACAAAGTAAGATTGATCTGGAAACAATAGATATGGCACCCGTACCTCTATGCAGTGGCCTTTGTGAACAAACACAGCATATTCTCACAATGGCAATGAGCTGGTCATTACAATGATCATCGTTAGCACATAGCACCAGCATGTTTATAAGATTTTACAGATTGATGGATTAAACGTATGTCAAAACTATTAAGTGTATTCTTCTCAGATCTTGGATAATTTGATAAAATGCCAAGAGATCGGTATCAACCATAACAATCTTTAAGAAACCATTTATGTTGACATTATTTCATCACACTGGATTTCTAAGTGGGCAAGCTATTATAACAAAAGCATAGTGCTTCATCACTGAACCTACGTGCGAGGTTATGACAACACACAAAACTATGCAACAAAAGTTCAAAGTACATACTTTTTATCGCTTCATTTTTTTGTAGTAAAAAAAAAAAAGAAGAAGACACTGCACAGACACACTAAATGCCATACAGGTCCTTTGAACTGCCGGAGAAGCAAGCTGGAGAGTGGGTAAGGTGTCACACACATTTTGGAAACACATGTTCTGGATGGTTCTGCGATCAGGTATAAAGGCCGTTTACACTGCGCCGGACTGCCCGCTGTGTGACTGATAGTTTGGTATTTCTGCATGTGAAAGATGGGTGTTTTATTGATGTGTTGCGGCCCTCAGCTCCTCCAGGCGATGACCCTGCGTCCCCGTCCGCACAGTGCAGCGTCATGCACAGATTTGTGTGTCATGTGTGCATCCTCCACATGGTCAGCCAAATACACTTTGGTCCACTGTAACGTATTTTGCATTTGCTTTTTCTCTCATAGGTATTTTCTGATCATACGTAGTAGAATACTCATAAAAAAAAGAGACCAAAAATCCGGTCACACCTAGACACAGCTGCCTTGTCGTGAAAAACAGTTGTTGCTAATTTTGTGATTTTCCTTTCAGGTGGTGGAGGTTATCCTGACCCTATTGTCAACGGCGTTGTATTAGGTTTTAAAGAAAATGAAACAGTTTCAGTTCAGGGTCACAGAGTGTATTAAAGTCACATTCATGCATATTTCACCAGGTTTAGGGCACATGAAGTGCAATAACACACAGCTCTTCATTAATTTGTTACACAGCCTCATATATTATAATTATAATGTGTGTATAAAGGTGTTATATCATTTCAACCACTTATTTGCTAGATAAGAAGTTTATGTTTGTTATACATTTCAATAAAAAAAAAAGTCTATCATTAGTTCACCTAGAGTTGGTGAAAATGACCTTCTGCACTCAATTCAACTTTGTGCTGACATATACACCAAGTAGTCTGTTGATTAGCAAGATACAGATGCTGTGTAGCCATTAATTGTAAATAGCAATTGCAATAGCAATAATTCATTTTAATTATAAATAATATTTCAGTGAGTAAATATCTGGTATAGAAAAGTACAAAGCATTTATCTTGAGACTTGAGGCTCATAAAAATAAGATTCTATTCTTTGTCACAAACAATATTCCTTGACAAAATACAAAATAATCACAATTTAAGAGAGTCTCCCTGCAAATTGAAGATTCTAACAGTGAACAGTGTCTTGGGTTTTTTCTTTTTCTTTTTTTAAAAAAAAAATCATGTCATATTTTACGTTTCCTCTGAAGACAGTCAATATCAGAAGAATTTATTTGAATAGGTGGAAATTTACTTAAATGTGGTGAATGAATATGTACAGTACAAACAAGAAAAGGCAGTAAAGCAAAGGGAGAAATGACAGTGATTTTTTTGGAGTGAAAATAAAATGTTACAAAAATACAAAAAGTTATACTTAATGATTATACTGTGATGAGTCATAATAAAGTAGTAATAATACCTGTGCTTGCGTTAATTACACATGTATAGATAAATAGAAGCTGAAATTAAGATTGTAAAATATCACTGAATATGAAAATGTTCAACACCATTTTTTTTTTTGTAAAATGACCACCCCTACATATTCACACACAGGTGTCAGTGATCTGCTATGATTAGATTTCAGGACTAATGAGAAACAAGCACTGAAATAAAGTCACTGACGTTTCTACCCTGACGAGTTTTTATGGATTTGTATGAATTGTGTCATTTACTGGACTATTGTTTCAAAACGGAACAGAACCCTTGATATGGTCTCTGGACAGTGCTCAAACCGTTGGGTTTCATAGGTGTTAAGGGTTCAGGAAATGAGCTGCGGGACTCTGGCACCTGAGAAAGGTGATCCTTTGATAGGCGTACGGGGTGGGGGGTGAGGGATGGAGGTGGGAAAAGGCAACAGCCGCGAGTGTCGGGGAGCCACAGGTCTCACACGCAGGGCTCCGAGCGCAGCCCTGGCGAGGCACGCCCTCGGCCGCCATGTTACGGCGTGTCTGCGGAGCGGCTCCCAGCGGAAGAGGCCCTCATCGTGTTACACGGCTCCCCGGACAAGAAGCCACCTGCCTCAGGGCTGCCTCGACTCTCCTCTCCTGGACACACCACCGGGGAGCGAGAGGAGAGGTCACATCCCAATGAAAGCGCCAGCGCCTAACCTGGACACAGGCACACGTGTCGTATCAGGCCGCATTCTAACCCGGGCCTTCTGAGGAGCCCCGACAAGAGAAACGACAACATAATAACCTTGACCCCTGAGAACCCCAACCAACTCACGCTAGCTCTCAATCTTTCACCTTTGAGCCCCTCTGTGGTCTACACGGGTCCACATCGGGTGGGGTTGTGAGAAGGGGTGCAGATTGAACATGTGTGAAGCCCCCCCACCACTCCCCACCCCTCCAGCCAACCGCACTTCAGACTGCACACGGCTTTGAAATTAAAGGTACGAGGTGGGAGGTTGCCACAGGCGTGCCAGGGCTGACAGCGGGTAAAAAAAATGAGATTGTAGCTTACAATGGACAGGGAGACGAGGATGGTCCTCGTGGGAGCCATCCATTTCCTGCTGGATCCCTGTGAACTTCTCCTTTTTAGTATCAGGTGCATCATCTTGAGAACCCATCCGACATTCCAGGCCGAATTAGTCTGCGATTCCCACATTAAAGGAACGGGGACCAGGTGTCTGACCATTATATGAGCACGCTGTGTAGAACTAAAGCGCTTTGCGTGTCTGCAGCGCTGGAATGCACGGGGGCAATTGGAACACGGCTCATTCTTTATTCGGGCCGAAGCTACTTTTTAACCAGATCTGTCAACAGAAGCACATTATTCACCCGGCTGCCTGAAACAAATATTTCCTCCATTAGCCCTGTACCGTGGTACTTGTCCGTCGAAGCAATTACATTGAAACGGCATTTCTATTCATATTATTGCAAATGTAGATATGTGCATAAATGCTATCACTGAAGGGAGCTCTGGGCAACTCTGCAGTCACCAATAAAACCATTTGGTGTACTTTCATAAATATTATTTTCATTAGGTTTTCAAAACCCACATGTCTGTTTTTTTTCTGTCCTTTTCCAGAGCCCTGCATGACATACGGTGGGATCCTCTGACTGTCAGGCCTTGGCCATATGTTTTGACTTGGTTACAGTTTGAGTGTGGTAAGATACTTGTTAAGTGTGGTATGTGGCGGTTGCACTTGTTCCGAGGCATCCCATGTCTGTCTGATGTTTTGTCAGGGACGGTTTAATGAATTAAGTCAATGGCTGTACCCAGAACACTGTGGACAAGGCCATTTTTCCTGGGAGAAAAGATGTTGATGGGGGAAGGCAATGAAAAGAACAGATTGCACAGATAGGACATGCAGTGTGTGTGAAGAGAAGGAACAAAAATGGAGATTTCCACAACCTGCTCTAAGCCGTAATTCATATATATATATATATATATATATATATATATATATATACTGTATAATTATGCTGTATATAAAATACAATACAAATACGAAATACATTAACACACACACACACACTTAGAAGCCTATATAAATATAAATATATATATATATATATATATATATACAGTATATATATATACACACACACACACACACAATGTGTATACCAATATACCAAAGGCAAAGCCAGTTTATTTATACTCAGTTATTATATAGGACATTACAAACGCAGATGCAATTCAGTGTGATATTGAAGTAGAATCTAATCATAGTGTTATAGCAATAGAAGAAATAGTCTAAATTCTTTGAATATTGATTCATTGACATTTCAACTTGCTTTGCAGCTTGCTTTTAAAACCGGTGTGTTGTGATTTCACAGTGCATCACAAAGCTGTATCAAGACGTCCAGCTTGTCTCTTCTGTGAATTCCCTTGCTTGCCGTCTACAACATGCTTCCAGAATGCATCAGCTCTGGCCTCGGCTATCATGCCTGGAGATCTGACACCCAGATCAAATCATGTTGTTCCATAAAACAACAAATTTATGAACCATTGACAAGTGTTTTCTTTCATTTTTTTTTTCCACTACAGAGAATTGAGTGAGCTGTGAGTTAAGGTTTGGGGGTGACAAAGTGTTTGTCGAATGCTGGAGATTTCTGAAGGCTTCCGTAAGCGTTGGCCTTCTGACGGCACCAGATGGAGGGAATAGAGGAACTCATCAGGCTCGTTCATCTTGCAGGGGGGGGGGGGGGGGGGGGGGGGGGGGGCGCGAAGGTAACGATGACGGCAGGCGAATTACACAGACACTGTAGATATTTTCATCACACCCCATGAATCATATCAGATAGCAGGCCCTGAAAAGCGACCCCTGGAGATTTGAATTGGGGCCTATCGGGCCCATTTGGAAGAAAGAGGGCCGCACTGTGCCGCTGTCCAGGAGCCCAACTATGTCTCGGCTTCATTAGGCGCTGACCGTGGGCCAAGGTCTTCGTGCCGTCCAAGCCTTGTAAGAGGCCTGGCTGGCAGGAGATCGAGAGCGCTGTTGGCAGGCTATCAAACAGGTAGTTCTGAGGAATACGCAGCACAGTCCTTCTTCTGTCACAGCAGGCCCTCTGCCATGGGAGGAGAGAGAGCGAGAGAGAGAGAGAGAGAGTGAAAGAAAGAAAGAGAGATGGAGAGATGAAGAGAGATGTAAGCTGAAACCTTTGCACACACACAAAAAAAAGACGGCGAAAGAAGGCGTCCAAAAGCAAAGCGGCAGAGTGCTTTCAGGCGTCCATCATCTGTTCGACAGTTGGAAAAAAAAATATTTGCAGCTGTCCATGTGAACGATTGAAACAAGAACAGTACATGCATCTCTGAAGCTTGAGAGAGAGAGAGAGAGAGAGAGATCATTGAAATATTTTATAGCATTTACCAGCAGCTTGACTTTGAGGATTGCACCATACCGACACACACAAACACAGACATGTGCCCCTCCCCTCCCCAATGCTCACTAAATAGAAATGTTGCAGGGAGTTTTGCAGGAGTGGGGATTTTTTTTTCGTCAGAGGGGGGGACAACAACGCCAGCCTGCTTCTTTCTTTTTGAAGATGCGCCGCATTTCGCGCCACTTAAGGGGAGCGGAGAGGCCTGGTGCGAGACGACTTCCTGTGTGGAAAATGGAGAAAGAGGGCAAAAACACACTCCGGGAGAGGAGGGAGGTGTCACAGGGGGGGTTGTGGGGAGGCCCAAAGTGTGATGTTTTTCACCTCCTCACCCGAGCAGTTGCTCAGAGGTCTCACATCGCCCTCTCGGCCACATGCTGACCTCTCCACAGTCACCTGCCGCGGTGATCACAACTGACCCGGCCTTCGCACCCCAAAAACAATCTGTAGCCTTTTAGAAATGCTCCCCCCGAGCCGTGCAGGTTAACACCCAACTCCAACTGATACATTCCTTTTTTCTGATCCGCGTTTGACAATGATGGGGCCCAAACAGGCGCCTGCTACAAAAATGTTAGAAAAAAAAAAAAAAAAAAAAATTGGCAAAGTTCTCA
>NC_085001.1:24160287-24165287 GCF_963854185.1 Sardina pilchardus
AGCACTAACTGCCCACATCAAAGCCTGCTGCTCTGGAACAACACGGCGACGAACTAACTGGCGATCATGAGTCAGGCATCACTAAGTAAATTGATCAATTGGACATTCTTGGATTTTTTTATATATATATATATTTTAGAGTGAACAACAAGTAAATGATTTATGAATTATGGCTCAATTTTTATAATTGATCATTTTTTTACTTTGTTTTGCCATTTAAGGGACACAAATCCAACCCTCCATTTATTTCCAACCGTCCCTCAAAGTCTCATTGGAACTGTCCTGTCTAATATCTGTATTTCCATCTGTGGACCTTGCATAACACTGGCAATGCATAAATAAAACCGACTTGTATGAAACAGCTGCGAGCTGTGGTCTCACTGCACTCATTGCAGGGGCAGTTTTATTTGGTTTATTTCGTTCCGCAGAGTGTTGTGTTATACGAGGACTGTCAGTGTCCCCTTTGATAGAGCCCTTGGAAGAACTGGAGGGGATCAGCAAGAATGATTTCCGCATGTGTGTTGTAATCAGCTGGCCAAGGCTTTGCAAATCAGAGCTGCACTGTAGCACTCGAGTGCAGATCACCTTTACTGAATTAAGCCCTAGACAGACAGACAGACAGACGGACCAACAGAAACACAAACAGACACACAGGCAGACAGACAGACAAATGGACGATAAAGTTCAGATTTGAAAACGATCTGATTTATGATGATTCCATTCTGTATTGATATACTATCACAACAATGACAACTACATCCAGATCTGAACTATTGGGGCTATCAATCTGGAGCTCAAACCCTGTTGAGTAGTCTGAGGCTCATGGCAGGTGTCTATTAAATTTTGCTGGAGCTTAATAAACACTCCAAGGCTGTATTTTTTTCCAACGCACAACGCAAATTTTTCACCTTCCTCTTCTTCTTTCCACACAGCCGTTGCCAGGCAGAAATTCCACTTCAATCAGCTATCTCTGGTGCTGGAGGGAGCGTTGGGCAGAATCTCTCCTCCACTGGTGCGTAGCTATCTGTTTATATGATCGGATGCTTTCATGCGGCCCTGGGGGTTAAAGCTAAGATAGGGGAAGATGGGGAAACTCGCCCTCCTTCCCCTTTTCTCTTGCTCTCTCTCTTACTCACTCACTTCCTTGTTGTCTCTCACTTTCTCCTTTTTTCCCCTCCCTCCCATTATCTTCTCTCTTTCTCTCTCTCTCTCTCTCTCTCTCTCTCTCTCTCTCTCTCTACGTGTGACTGAAAGATCTACAGCCTTCGCAGCCGGTGCTCACATTGAGCCAGATTAGTTCTGGTGTGATCTGACTCCTGCAGCCAGGAGGGGGAAGAATCACAGCATTCTGTAATAAAGTTGTTTTCGGTGCGCACATTACTCTTTATTTGACTAATAAAGTTCCGCCGAGAACCGTTTGGAGATTCCCCGAAGACCACGGGCAGCATGGCAAAGATATCAAAACAAAATACGTTTTGTTTTCTTTTTTCCTTCCCCAAAATCCGTTCCGATAGATAAAACTAGCGAAGGGTGGTGTGAAGCAATATTTTAGATTGACTCACACATTATTTTATATCATTTTCCACATCATTCATATTGAATGCTATTACTTTTTCTGAGAATCTATATCTTTTTTGGTGTTTTTTTTTTTATTATTGAAAGAGATTTGTGTTTAACAAAAACTGATGCCAATGACTGAAGCAGAAGCAAAAGTTACAAATTATATGAAATTTGAGCAGTTGTCAAGGAAACTAAATAAATGTTACTGCCGCACTGTTAGCCAAGGCTATCAGAAAGGAAAATATTTGTGGAACATTGGTAACTATGCAGATTGTCCTGAAGCACGTTCACAATTCTAGCTGGATATGAATCCAAGTCACGTATTCAAAAAGAGTAAAACATTTTAAAGTTTGTAGAAGACAAAGTATCTCGTTAAAAAAAGTGTTTGAGGCAATCATTACCATGATGTCACTGCTGCAACATATAGACAGATCCAGAAAGTTCTCCTCATATGTTCTTCCATAAGCCTCTCACGGTGTTTACAATGACATAATCTGTCAGCTGCTGTCATGTACCTGTGTTAAGCCCTCGCCTCCAAAGATACAAGTTTCTGTCTGGCCACATGTGTGAAAAACAAACTTGCTCCAGTTTTGATGGAGATGGAGCAAAGCAGGCTAACAGAGTGACTGGAAAGTCTGAATTTGAAACGAGGCCCAAATGTCACTTGTGTTTGGTGTTTTCAACAGGGAAAGCATGAAGGTCCCATCTAATGTGGCACATGGTGTGTAAACTCAAAACAAAGCTAGTTTTTTTTTTTCACTCCGGTCATGTCGACGTCGTCCTCCAGACAGGGTAAAGTAGCCAATTCATGGAAATTCCCCAGAGAAGCACCTCTGGTCCACTTCCAGGGCTGGGGGCAGATAGTGGCACTTATCAGCACTCAACTGTTTAGAGCAAACAGGATGGTATTTTCCAAAAAAACAAAATGGCACCTCCGGCACACCTCGTGTGGTTCACATGACAGTGTTTACAGGAGTAGTAGCAGTAGGAGTTTAGTCACATCCTCTTTCTCTCCATGGGGCGACGTGTCACCATGCCAGCCGTTAACAACGAGGTCACGCCACCTTCAAGTCCAACCACTATTCCACCAAAAACATGAAACTGCGCTGGAATACAAGCAAAGGAGTTGGGAAGGGGTCTGAAATCTGAGCACCACTTCCCCTTCTTTTTTTCCCTTTCCTTTTCCTTCTTCTTTTCTTCTGCTTTATGGCGTTGTGTAACACAAAACTGTGGGAGAGCGTAAAAGTATTTGCATGCGAAACATTAAAATTAATTCCCCTTTCCTCGTCCCATTAACACGCCAGAGCGGGCCAAGACTCCCTGGTCTGCGCCTCGCGCTCCCGTCCAGAGAGCTGTTCTCCGCTGCGAGCAGTCAGGGAGAGCAGTCAGCCGTGCCAGATCCTCCAGCACGTCTGAGTGTAACTGCCTGTTGATAATGACATTCACAGCAGAAGAAAATCATAACGCAGATCTGAGACATCTTTCTGACCCTCACACAGACGTTTTGTTCAAAGGGCCACATGCAGTAGAGTTGTCTCATGCAGGAACTTTATCTTTGAAAAAGGATGTAAGATGAAATTTCAAGTAGAACAAGTAGAAATTGTGTTCCGAATGGAAATGATACAGAGCTCAGCTTGTTCTGGAATTTTGTGAGTTAAAACAACCCAGGGTCTATTCATGGATGACAAGGAGTTCAATCTTCGTTTGAACAGTGACTTGTTTCATTTCGGCCCATTGGCCATTTTAACCATGTTGACCTGTTGCCATTAGGCTCAGTCGATTTTGTGCAGTGCTGCAAAGATCTCACTAAACGTGATGCAAACTGCACATTGCAAACATGTATCACGTTCAGCCAAATCTGCATGCTAAATGAGACTACTGATTTGATTTGTACATACTTTTCCTCAAGATGGTAGCAACAGGGGGGTATTCCACATCAATGTCGCTAATGAAGGCAGTGCTTAACAGAAATAGCCTGGCTTGAACTAGCGTAGACTGAAGCCGTTCCATTAAGATGCTCTAAGCGATGGGTAACACTTCTGTTGACATTCGAACAAAACAGAGAGCTGGCTTGCTACTCTCTCCTGGGCAATTGAAACCCTCCTAAACACACATATTGACGGTGACGGGCTGAAACAGCTTGTTATGGTCTTATGGTCCAGGCTAACCTGGGTGTTCCCATCCTGCCTTGCGCAATGATTTCATTCACGCTGCTAAGGCAGTCTGGAAACTAACACCCAAATGTTCGCCTGATGATGGCGACCAATCACAGAAGTGGTAGGCGCTAGCCAGGCTAGGTCCAGGCTGGACCAAGTTCTTTTTGTTGCCTGGGCTGTCCATAAGGATCACTTTTTTTTTTTCGTTGCAGGAGTAAACGAAAGTGGATCAAGGTATCCCAGACGGACTACTGAAGGGAAATTAAGTTAAGAGGATGTGTGTAGACCGGCGGAGTCAGGCTATCTCTACAACCAAAGTAAAATGCTACTCTGAGCTTTGTCAGTGGTTTAAAATAATTATTTACTTAAACGTGATTGGATGCTTCTTGTGCTATACAAGCCAAGGTCTAAGGCATAATTAATGTAAGCTCAGAGGCTAGCTCAAAACTACTCCGGTTAACATAGTTTTGCAAATGAGAGTTTGAACTCTTTATCATGAACTTGTTACTCGTTAGCCTATGTTGTTTTTAAATCGAGATCATCCCTTTAAAGCAGCACTACAGCGATGTTGCAGTTGAGAGGTGCAATAATAAATTACAGTAACTCATTAAATGTAATAAACGTGCATACTTTGTTACAAACTATTGCATAATTCGGATACAGTTTAGAGGGAATGCACCCTGACAATGACAGTAGTGTAGAAAGAGAGCTCCTGTTGTAGCCAATCTATTAGCATTTCGATTTTAGCTGTGTGTGCATAGTGAACAGGCCTACAGTATATGTTCAAAACTTCCTGCCATAGAAGCAAATTACACATTCACGATCAGACCTTTTGTCTGGTTTGGCAGTAGGCTAATCCTCTTTGCAAGCTAGTTGATGAAGCTAGTAGACATTCGTTCAGGCACTAGCTAACCCACTGGCTAATTTAATTACTTTTCAGATATTTGCCACCATTTACAGGCCCAATCCTGCTGCTAGCAGGCTAACTTACCTCCGAGCCCTCTAATGGTGAGTCCTAAATCGATGCAACCTGCTCAGAGTACAGCAGGTATGACATTCGGCCTCTTCATACTTTGAAGTCACGTGAATACTATGCATACCTGGCGGGCAAGAAAAGCTGCCAAAAATGTTCGTAACTTCGAAGTGGCTGAGGTGTCTGTGTTCTAGATGTATAAATGTTGTCTGTATTACAGCTAGCATGAGTGCAGCATGGATTGCCGTTCTCAAAAACCCTCTTTCTTTGTTAATTGATTGATGCATATGATGGAGAGTATCTCTGACTCT
>NC_085001.1:24170287-24175287 GCF_963854185.1 Sardina pilchardus
AGTGTGTATGTCTATGCCGTGTGTGTGTGCGTGTGTGTGCGTGTGTACACTGTATGTGTGTGTATGTGTGTCTGCATACGTCAAAGCGCTTGTCCAGGATGTCAGACAGCCTCTGCGTATGAGATAGCGATCATCCCTATTCTCCAGCACAGTGAGTCTCTTTCGCTTGCAAAACCCCCACTAAACCCTGATGTGTGTGTTAGGCGCTCTGGATGGGATTTGTAACGGTGGGCGTTGGGGGGTGGGAGGTGGGGGGGGGTACAGGCCTCCACAAGTTGGGCCGGGGAGCTGGCTGCCTCCTAGCAGATGTAAGGAGCTCGCTCACGGCTCGGCCCCAGAAACGAACACCAGAGGGAGGCAGCAGCAGCAGTCCGGTTGCGCTCTGCACAGGGAGAATCCCTGGCCCCCTCGTCTCTGTCATCCCCTCCGCTCCGCGCTGGGCCGGCAGATGCGATGTCGAAACAGCACGGATTTGGCCCCTGCGTCCAGCGAAACAAAGTCCCGGTGTAGCGAGCTGGACAAAACCGCCGCATTTCTGACCTTCGGATGTGGGGAATAGGGGAACGAGCAGCGCGCCACTTCTCAATGCGCCTGCGATATCCATTATGATTTAGTGACTTGTAAAAGGAATCAAAAAAGAAAAGGGGGTTTGATGGAAGCCAAATTTGACTTCCCACATAAATGACATCTTCAAAAGGGCTTCATTTTGGAACGAGGGAACGAGGGGCAACCTCTCAACAAACCCGTTTTTTTCCTCCTCCTGCGTCCTCTTTACGGCGCATGATTACAAGCGCTACTTACACAAATCAGAGCGACTCCCAATGTATTATGGGCTTGTCAATATGAGGCCTCGTCAGCGCGCCCATGATGTTCCCAGCGAGCAGCACCCCATAACCATGGGCGGGGAGCGACACAGCGCTGCAAGGAAATCATTAAATGAGGGAGTGATAAAAGCGCGTCCGACACCACCGGGGAGTTTCGGCTGAATCCCGATAAAAGTCGGATTCGAAAAAGGAAGGAGGGTGCTCACGCGCAGAATGTTTGCCAACTTCGCTCGGCTCCGACGCCCGCGTTTTTTTTTTTTTTTTTTTTTTGCGTCACCCACCCAACGGCTCGACAGGGTCACGTTTGTTACAGGCGAGCGCGGCGGAGCGTGACGGGACTGGATCGGCAAACGGCCGCCGTCTTTACAGCGCGTGGTGCCTTTTTGAAGTCCTGCGAAGGCCATTACGCGCCCAGTGCTTTTCCCATCAGTTAGCGCGCTATAAAGAAACCCAATTGCTTTGTCACCCTCTGTAGCCCCGTATCCATTCGAGCCTCCTCCAAACAATAGCCTGTATATTCTAATGTGATGTAAGAATGGTCAAATTAGACTATTAAAAAAAAAAAAAGTTACCTCAGTCAGTGAGTGCGGTCAGTTAAGGTATAAGCCGGGAAGTGGATACTTAGCAGTAATCACGAAAGAATGTCATTGGGCGGCTTTGAAAGGAGCCATCAGTACGGTGCAGTGAGGGAAGGAAAAAGTTTTATTATTTCCTTTGAAAAATTGATTCCAATTTATAAGGGGGTCCTGCAAAGGGTGTCGTATACAATTCCTCCCCTCTTAATACTAAATCTTTCAGGCAGAAGCTTTTAAAACTTCAAATGCGCCAATATCCACTTACACATGTCATGGTATACCCCCTATTCTATGAGGGCCAGTCCTGTTCTTGTGCGCTTGAAACACGAACATGTGCACTGGAAACGAGAGAGAGAGAGAGAGAGAGAGAGAGAGAGAGAGAGAGAGAGAGAGAGAGAGAGAGAGAGAGAGAGAGAGAGAGAGGGAAAGGGAGGGAGGGAGAGAGAGAGAGAGAGAGAGAAGGGAAAAAAATTCCCTCCACACACAGAAATGGAGGGACGTGTGGACTGTAAAAAAAAAAAGAGCACACATGGTGTCTGGCTTTCCCATCACCTCTGCGGACGAGTGGGCCACTCGGGTGGCTGTCAGGGGCGTCCACCGCGTGGACCGCGTCGCTTAAGTACAAACAGGCCGGCCATCATCCCTTATTAAGCCCGCGCACCGACTCCGCCGGGCCAACAGACAACCATGAACTTCAGCTGGTGCTACTGGGGTTTGCTCGTACGGATACATTTGTACATTTGTAGTTTGATGTGCGTTTTGCCTCAATGTCCAGTTTTTTGTCCAGCCATTTTAGCACATTTGGCCAATTGTGCTCGATCTATTCAGGTTACCCGCTGTAATAGGATTGGCAGATGTGCAATGACAAGGAGATTCCACGTAGCCTCGATCCCTTCGCAACTGTTTATGATGTCAAAGAGCATTTTTGACAGAAGATATATGCGGACGATGAAATGCGTCATGGCGGAAATGACCGGGCGTTTCGATCGAGCTTTGAAACCGAGCTTTTCCCACAGCAGAGCGTGGAGATGGCAGTAACTCTGTCAGCGCAAGAGTGATAGTGAAAGCTGGTGGAAGTAGCATCAACACTCCAGACTCAAACACATCCTCAGGTATAGCTTGGGGGCGAAGCTTGTGTTTATGACAGGGAACATGAGTGTTGCTCTGGGTCTGCCAGGGTCAGTTGGAATCATGCACACAATGACGTTTCTTTTTCCAAGAAATAGAAAGACAAAGAGAGAGAGAGAGAGAGAGAGAGAAGGGGGAGAGAGAGGGAGAGAGCGAAAGACAGAGAGAGAGGGAGACAGAGAGAAAGAAGCATAATCCCAGAAAAGATGAGCCCCAATGGTCCAAAGCACTTCCCATTCTCTTCACTCATTCTCTCTCTCTCACACACACACATATCCATACATCCCCACGCACATGCATCCACTCATGCACAGACATACTCTACATATATACACACACACAGGCACACACTACACATACACACAACTTGATCGCACACTCACACATACACACATACACACACACACACACACACACACACACACACACACACACATCCTGGTGAAGCTCCATCCATTGCACCTCCATTCGTGTCAAAAGGGAGACGCCAACAGATCTGCTCGCTCCAGCCAGATGGCCGAATCTGCTGACTATAAACGTTAACGCTCGAGCAAAGCCGCGGTGCCCCTGCCACAGGAGACGAGCCTCCCCTCGTACCCCCAAGCCACACCATTTATTACTTTATTCGGCCGGCGTAATGATTTAAGCGAGTGCAGATTGCGAGCGAAAGGCGTGAGCCACGTGCTCCCGAAAGTAACACACTGCGGTACCGTAAGCGCTATACGTCTAACCACCCCCAGTGCGGGTTCAGAAAGAGGTTGGCCGTATCCCCCCGGGGTTACGCAAAGCTGTTTGACATGAAAAGCATCGGGGTGATTATTGCTCGGAATACATAACTTTTTCTCCCTTTTCTTTTTTTTCTTTTTTTTTTTGGAACTCCCTCCGAGTGTTTAATATAAAATATTCCCCATCCGTGTCAGGCCAATAATCACCCCTAGGAAAGGTGGCTGCGAGGGTCAGGCTGTGCCCGGAGAGTATAAATCTTTCCCTCCATTACTGTAGTGTGTTCAGCTTTTCCTGAGATGAAGCGTTGCGTTGGGCCAAGACAGGCAGCTGAGCTGCACATGTTGGACCCCCTGCGGCTTTTCAAAGGTTCTGCTGATAAATTTCGGGACAGAGCACACAAGTTTACGAGTAGCATGAATGCACAAACATGCATGTCGGTGTCCTCCTGGTAATGTGTTTTTGTGTGTGTGTGTGTGTGTGTGTGTGTGTGTGTGTATGTGTGTGCGTGTGTGTGTGTGTGTGTGTGTGTGTGTGTGTGTGTGTGTGTGTGTGTGTGTGTGTGTGTGTGTGTGAGTATCTGTGTGTGAGTGTGAGTGTGTGTTTTGTCTTGACAAGCCACATTGTAAAATAAATGCGATCATCCTGTAGTTTTATGTTATTTTATTTATTGTGTTTCTTTTTGGTAGGCTTTCATCGCGCCTGTGTCTTTCATCTGGGTTAGCTCTACATTTGCGCTTGATTTTCACACAGGCGATATCATTTCTCTCCCAAGGAAAAGACCGCCAGGCCAGGGTTTCTCATATATTCCCCAAAAATTCCTTTGATGAAAGTAGTAGCCGTGCTCCGAAGAGCTGTTCTGCAGGTGAGAAGATTTCAGGCCTCATTGATTTTCTTTAATGAGCGTAGGGACATAAATCATATTTGGCTCAGTATTAAAGCTTTCAGTGAGAGCTTTCATTTTTTCCAGGGCAAGAGAAGTCTTTATTTCATTGATCACATCAGTCTCTGTACGACTGAACAAAAAGAAGGGGGGGAAAAGTCAGACTGTGATTCTCAAACTATATGCTAGAATCATGGGAAACAGGCTCCTATACTCTACTAAACTACTACGGTGACCCACATCAGTATGCTCTCTATTTCAATTTTCCATTTAGTATATACTCTTACTTAAACTGCCATGCCCCACATGAGTATGCTTAGTATTTCCATTTAGTATACTCTTACTTAAACTACCATGCCCCACATGAGTATGCTTTCTATTTCCATTTAGTATACTCTTACTTAAACTACCATGCCCCACATGAGTATGCTTTCTATTGACATTTCTTTTTTGATCAACAGTCCTATAAATTGGTCAAATGACATTTCAATCCAAATTATGTGTAAGAGTGTAAATGTGAATGTAAGTGTAAAATGGCAAAGAGAAGACAGTCTAAAAATATACTAACAACAAAAGGAAGAGAAGACAGTCTAAAAATATATAAACAACAAAAGAAAGAGTACACAGTTAAGTATGAGATGAAAAGAAAGCTAAAATAAAACGTCTGGAACATGGTGACAATATGTATATTCAAAAGGAATATAGTGATGTGTATATTATGTGTGTATATTTAAGGTTGTTGCTGGGATACACAAGTATGTCTGCCCTCAGAATGGAAGAAACAGCTATGTTTGCATTAACGATGATCAAAGAGAGGATGAGCTGTCTTTTTGAGAGATAGGTTTTCAGAGACTGGATCTCACGACT
>NC_085001.1:24182787-24200287 GCF_963854185.1 Sardina pilchardus
TTGGTGCACACTGAGCCCATTAGCTCATCCTCCTGTGCTTTCCTGCTGAGAGTTTGCAGACAAAAGGGTTGGGGAAAGTGGTCATGTTATTTTATTTTTTTATTTTTCCTTTTTTTCCTTTCCTTCGTATTTTCCACATTGTTTCTACATTTTAGTTGCTGACTGTCAAAACCTGTGTGCTATCATGATACGTACAATATAATATTTTCAATACAATATGATATTAGCCTTTTTTTTCAAATAATATCAACTTTAAATGTTATTTGAGGTAAAGTGTGGGATATTATATGTAAAAAATAGGAAATTGAATAAAAATGACTGCACACTGCACAGCATTTAATTCTACCACCGTTTCATCATGTGATTTTAACACTGACTGTTTACCAATAGCATGTACAGTACATGTATGTCAAAAGTGTTGTTTTGCAACTAGTAAGAATAGTAAACGTATTGTTCTGGTTTGTTTTACAACATTAATTGATACTTTATATTCTAATATGCTAATTTATAAGTGAATCAGCCATGTTTGTGTGCTTATGTTTAATGGGTTTTATGTTTACTTCAAGCAAAAAGCATTCAGTTTCCCACTCTACAATCAGCTTTATATTTTTGAATGTTTTTTTGTGTATTTTTGCATGAAAAGACAAATGATAAGCTGTTTGATTGTTAAATGTAATATTGATATTCATATTAATATTATGTAATATTACTATAGCATATTAGGTGAAATAAAACTAAACATTTTTAAATAATATTTAGACATCAGATGAATTCAAGCTCAATACAAATGATACAAAGATCCTTAAAGTACGGAGATGCAAAATCTTACATATAAAAGGGTTTATTGACATTATGAATACATTTAAATACTCTAAATGATACAGTGATGTACATCATGCTCATTTTGCATATCATAACTTTTCATTGCATTAATATTTACACAAGTACTAGAAGAGCTGCAGAGGTTATGGGCATTAGGCAGTCAAAGATCCCATAGAAATGTTTTAGGACAATTTGCATAGTTGGGTATGTCACACAAAACAACAAACAAGGGAGGGAAAAAAAAACAACTGACAGTCAACTGACTTAGTCAAGTCCTTACTGAGATGTTCTATTGAGAGAGGGCGATGGCCTCTTCAGTATGGCCTCCACCGAGAACGACAGCATCTCGCTGGACGAGACCTTGGTCCCGATGGGCGACTTGGCCATGAAGTCTTTGGCGAGCCTGTCTCTGTCGAGCGCCTTGAAGCCGCCGCCGCCGCCGAGCTCCTCCAGGGCGGCGCTCTCGCGGTACTTCCTGGCCGCCTCCTCCAGCAGGTCCTTGCAGCAGGGGCCGCGCAGCTCCCCTCCGCCGCCTCCGCCCCCGCCGCCGCCCGACTTCTCGCTCAGCGTCTGCTGGATGAGCGAGTGGAACGGGTTGAGCTTCATGGAGAGCGTGTGCTTGGCGCTGTGCTTGCTCAGCTTGTTGAGGACGTGCTCATGCGGGTTGTGGTGGTGCTGTGGATGGTGCTGCTGCTGCTGCTGCTGGTGGTGGTGGTGATGGTGGCTAGATGGAGGTGGTGGGGATGTACCCTGGTAGACCTGGCTGAAGCCCCTCTTCGGAGGGGAGAAGGCAGAGCACTCCCTGTGGACCTGGGCGAGACTAGCTTGCTGAATGACCTCCCCACCTCCTCCTCCTCCTCCTCCTCCACCTCCTCCCGTCCTGCTCTGCTGCAGCTCGCTGAGCTCGCTGGCCGCCCGCGACCCCTCCAGCTTGGAGGCCGTCACCGCCGCCGTGTCCTGGCTCTCGGGCGAGTGGCTCTCGGACGCCGCCGCCGCCGCCGACGCCATCATCTTGGGCTCCCAGACGGCGCCCGGCTTGAGGTTCTGCATGGCGGTGGCGTTGAGCAGGCACTGCTGGTAGAGGAGGGCGTCCCCGACGCTGCTCACTCCCCCCGCGCCGCTCCCCACCACGCCACCTCCTCCTCCTCCTCCGCCGCCGGCGCGAGGCCACACCAGGAAGCGCGGCGTGAGCGGGTACTGCCGGTAGGTGGTGGCCACGCTCACGTTGGACGAAATGAGCTCCACGTTGGCGGGCCCGGCGGCGTACTGCACCGACAGGTCCAGGCAGCCGGGCAGGAAGCCGCACAGCTCCTTGGGCGGGGGCGCCAGGCCGGACGAGGCGTGGTGGTCAGCGACAGCCGAGGAGAAGGCCGCCTTGTAGGAGTTGTACTCGGCGGCGTGGACCATGCCCCCGGGCAGGAAGAGGGAGGCGGCGGCGGCCGAGGCGGCCTGGCCGGACTCGAGCAGCTCGCGCTCCTTGTACTCGCGCTCCAGCATGATGCTCTCCAGCTCTTTGTCGGCGAAGGCCCGGCGCTTGCGCATGCGGTCGCTCAGCGGAGGGGGCAGAGTGGGGCCACTGCCGAGGAAGGGGTCAGACTGGACAGGCCTGTAGCCTTTGGGAGATAAACAACAACCACAGTGATGATTAATTATTATGTTTAAACTATTTGAGTATCCAAATGGATTTATACAAGTCATATATCAATAATCAATCAATAATTCATACATCACTGAAACAAATGGCAACTCATTTGCTTCCCACATTTTGCCCAAGTCCATGCAATTAGTTAAATCCTGTCATTCTTCACATTTGCAGGACAATAATATATTTCCCATCTGCAACTTGTTTCATGCAATTGACAAAAAAGAGAAGTTAGCACTTGTGTATCAAACAAAGTATGGCGACGCTTACTGCGTTATCCAGAGAGGAAGAGAAAAGGGAAAGCAATCCAAGAACAGCTGAGAGAGGGAGAAAAGTGGATATTAGATAAAAAAGAGTAAAGAAATGAAAGATGGGACAAGAACAGACAGATGACAGAATTTCGAAGAGATAAAAAAGCAATTAATGGCAGTAGGCAAAATACGCATGCATTTGGTTAAGCGACCTTGCATAATCTTACCTTCAAGAATACTTTTAGCCAGCATGGTCGAAGGTCGAATGTGTCTCTGATAGATAGTGCGTCTTTCTGCTGGTATCTGTTTCCCTGAAATACCCTTTTTATCCTGAAATCAAATAAACACATAGATGATCAATAATTTATTTTTAAAAATGGGATATTCAACCTAACAAGCATTCATTTTCAATCGGCAACACCACATGTATTGGTTAAAGCGGACAAACGGGCCTAAACATCCCGCAACGGTAATAAGAGGTCTACTTTAATATTTTCATATATTTATATTCTGATTCTATGAATTGAAATTTCTTTGCACATTCTTCGATTCAAATTGTCTGCTCAGTGGGTCTACAGTTGTGTCTTAAATTGAGCTGACAGTAACTGGTCGTATTAGGGTTTAGGCCTTTTAAAAACAAAGCACAAATCCATGGGCCTGTACGAGACACGAAGAAATCCTCAGTTTAATGGCATTGGTGTCAAAATATCTTGGGATGCGTTGGTTGATATTTCAGACGAAGACTCGACAGACACTCACCTCTGTCGCTTGCTGTCTTCTGAGCGCCACCTGAGCTGCCATAACACGCTGCCGTTCCACCACGAGCAGACAGTTCGCGCACTGACAGTCCCGCCACCGACAGAATCTCTTGTGGCCCTTGAGGCACGACACCACGCCGTGGTTCCTGCATCGAGCGCATTTCGGGGTCCGACTGAGTTTTCTCTGCTCGCCCGTACCCAGATTGACGTGCCCTGATTTTTCATCGTCTTTGGATCCCGGGTCGTCCTCCCCTGCGCTCGACAGAGTCGCGAATCCCGCTTGATCGTCGCCCTCTGCCTCCAGAGTCTCTACGTCGATTTCATATTCAGCACCGGAGATATCCGTCATATTTGCTCAGAATAATAAACCAAATTTTGATATGGTCGATATCTTCAGGATGCTTTCTTTGTCGCCTGCAATAGCGCAATAATACAATGAATGTTACACAAAATAAGCACGCCGGGCATTATTATCTCACCTTAACATAGTTAAGACATGAACAATGATCACATTGATAGAACAATCAGAAATTGTCTCACAAGTCACACCGACAAATAAACAAAACATCTTAGTCAAAATACTGTATATAATAAAAACCTTACCTGGTAGCGACAATGGTGAAAATGACCAACTGGAATCCGTGTTTGACTGGATAATGATTACAATTTTACGAAAGCAGTTCTGCGTTTGGCTCTGCTTCTGCAGAAGGCCCTATGTATCTTATCGAGTAAGGGACAAATGACACTCACGCTGTGAGATCACAAGCGGATATTTACTAATGCTGTCACTACAATGTGATCAAGGGTTTTCTCTAAGCGAAGCCGTCAGGCACCTCCTCTTGCGCCTCTCCCAGGCTTTCTCCGTGATTGGCTCGTTTTCAGCGCCTTGCTGCTATTGGCCAGAGTCCGAAGCTCTCCCTCAATTGAGTTCTTAATGGAGTGAAGTTACAAATCAAACAATCACAGGAAACTATTAATTAACAGCTCAAAGTCTATAGGAAAGACTTAATGGCAAAGAATATGTCGTAAACTACGTCGTTGTGGTTTTCCTTTCCCTTTCGAAGACACCGAGAATGTTTTATACAAATATGTTTCATTATTAGCCAGGGCTCTCTCTCTACATGACAGACCCGCATTCACTGTATCGCTATGAGCATCATTTTAACAATAAGGGGTATGGGGATATCTACACCCTTGGAGATTACTGTTGCCCTCTAACAGCCTGTAGCCTATGTCCAAAGTGTTTTAACAAACCATTCAAGTAATGAGTAGCCTATTTATTCTACAGTTTAGCTAAATGACAGCTCAAAATTCGATGAGTCGTTTCGACAGCTGATTTGAAACATTTATATTAAATAATAATAATAATTTAATTTAATAATTTAATTGAAAATGTTGATATGTTCAACTCAAACAGACATAGTCAAACATACCTTACGATTCGAAATGTTGCCTTTCATCATCACGATAACGCTGTGCCCAAATTTTATAGCGCGTCTGTAAAATATATTATATATTATGCTACATTATGCAGCCTATACAATATAGGCCTAAACGTTGCAACTATTTACATTATTTGCGAATTGTAAGGGCAGCAAATAACCTAAAAAGGGCTAGATTATAATTAATATGTGGGCATTTATTAACCTAATAAAAGGAAGATGTGGGCTGATGCGTCTTTATTCCAACACACAAACCAGGATTCACAGATAAAGAGATAAGAAAGTTGCCCAAACAAAGCCAGGGAGAAAATCAAGCCGTCAGCATGAGGGACGGTTGCTACACCAAACACAGCTCACATGCCCCAACTGACCCAGCATATGTGACTTTCGACAAAACAAACGGGCCTTACATCAGGCATCCGAGACTGACTTCACTACACCGGACTGTTTGTTTGGGACTCGCGCAAGCTATACTGGAAAGCATTTTCATCGACGGAGAAAATCAATTGGCCCCAATAAAAGAACGTGTCAAAATAAGGCTACCGTTATGGATGGCTGTCCTAAATGTCTATAGCTTTTATGTTAAATATATGTTTAACAGTAGAACGTTTATAAATTTGGAAACGTTATTATTGGCATTTTGGGAATAATTTAATCAAATAGGCAGTTTATCCTAGGGCCTTTTCTATCCCTCCCCATCTAATTCATAGGAAATATTGAAAACAATTCACGGACCTATATGGTGGACACTGAAAAAAAATATTCTGACATTTATGACCGAAGCATCAAAAAACAAACAATGCATTTTTTTCTCCAAGGCCAATGAAATGTGGCTTTTTTAGCGTAGTCTATTGGAACCAGAATAGTCTGCATTGGATCATATTCTGCGGACGAGACCGAACCTATCCGCAGTAACCCCGTTAGACATTGCCAACAGCATGGAGCATATATCCACATTATTTACATTTTAGAGAGTTGGACATATCTCTATCAACCAGGACATGCACTGTGACAATTGCGCAAATGGAAGAACAAATCCATTTATAAGAGTTGAGATTTGCGTTTTATAACCTTTAGCTGCTAAAAGGAATATCTATGAAACTATAAGTAAAGCCTCAGCTTGTCACTCTCAATTGTAGGCCATACAGAAAACTAAACATGAATTCTGCTCCAGAAATAAACGGACGATTGGCTCCGTTGGCAGAATTGTGCGTTCAGCGTCGGCGCGGTGTCAGGAGGACCTGCAGCTTGCCTCGACCAGACTCACATGTGGTGAAGATGTCAGACGTGCAGGTGCAGGTTCGTCACTCGCTCTTCCTCTTAAATTTATTAGCAAGGTTACGGCCAGCTAACCAAACTGCTACCCTGGGTGCTGTTTCCCTATAGCCTAAAGAATGCTTTGATCTTGCGCAGTTATCCTGCTCCCCAAAACAGATCAGATTGCCAAGAAGACCGAAGAAGATGCGAGTGTCTTCATTCATTGACAAGATGTAGGATAAAAACCAGAAATTCAAAAAAACACAAGCTATAGGCTTATGTATAGCCTAACCCTGCATAAAACAAGCTTGCTGGCCGAAACAGGCCACTATCATTTGAACCCAGCGTGGCAGTTTGAGCAAGGTCATTTCGCTTGAAAGATTAAGCTCGTGTCACATTCAATTTGAATGTTTAGTCCATTTTCTTGGGTGGGCCTGTAATTGTTGACTAGGCTACTTTGCGTGTTTTACAAGCACCGCAGTAACGACTTTCCAGGCATGAATGTGGCCTGCGTGGAATTTATTCAAGTTGCAAAAACAATACGCAGCCCTGCTGCTGGGTTGGTTCGCACGGTGTCCCTGTCGTAGGTGACTGGCAGTAAAACGTAATGTGATCCGTGCGGAATCGGCAAAGATCTGTGAGATCGCTAAGGCCCTGTTATGTTAATTAGCATTCAGGAGGCGTGATGGATTGGCAACACGTGCATTCTGTTGAATGCTAAAGCAGCCGTAATTTGTCCTGTCATTTGATGGGCGCTAGAGCTGCATGGTTTGTTGATTTAGCAGAGGCCGTTCACATGCCCACTGCAGGAGCTCTCTTTTGGCTAAGCAAACACTGATGGGCGACTAAACACATTTTCACACCTGCACTTCCTTGTGAAAATAAACGTACAAATTGATGATAATAACAACAACACTAATAATGGTAAACAATAGCAAGCAATAGCACAATAGTCGGCCTTTATTATTATCATCGTTACAAGGCCTATTAATAGCCTATTGTTTTGTTCTAATTATTATTATTCTCCTGGAATATCCTATGTGGCCATTTTCAAATGGTTCATTGGCGATTACATTTAAAATATATGTAAATATGTAAGGACTTAGATGCAGAAATGTCGTTTCGTTTCTAATGCAACTACAGCTAGCAGGAATAGGAAAAAGACATCTTATTTTGGACAGATGCCTTGAAACGATTCCTTCCCAGGCCACGCGGCGGCAACACAGAGCTACAGGAAAAGTCAGTCCTGAACTCGTGCAGCTTTAACAGGTTGAGTATCTCAGTCCCACATTCCTAAATACAAATCAACAATATCAGTACAATTATGGTTAAGATTATGGTTTAAAAGAATAATAATATTCAGTTCCCCATCGTATATGCTATTGTTACCTATTTTGTCTTGAAATGAAATATTTAGTTTCCTAACAAACTGTTATGAAAATGCTAATCATGTACAATTATTTTACTATTAACAGTGTCTTGGAGTGAGAATTAAAGTTATACCATTTAGAGTGGTATTTCTGTAACCCGGTTGCTTTTCTTTAGGACAACGATGATGAGTCGTATTCATCAGAAAGCAAGGCTTTGTGGAATCCTGTTTGTGTATCAAACCCGCCACTAGGTAGAGCCATTTGCTCACATTTCCCCTGCAAGAACTCACTGGGAAAAAAACTGAGGTTATTTCTGGGCTTTTTCTGGCCTTTACCATATAAAACTACCAAATGTTCTCATATTGACATTATACATGTGTATTATTTGTATCTCTATGCATAATATAAAAAGTGTTTTTCCCATGTATTTACTCTCCCTAATTTAGCACATGGCACGATCATTAATGTCATAGAGCTTATAATGGGAGTGATATTCCAATTACATTTTGTTACTACACAAAACAACATCGAATATTTTTAGAGGGGCAGATACATAAGACCCTCCAAACCAACATAAATGACAGAGACAGGTTACAGTGAGGGATTTATTAGTCATACTCTTCTCATGCATAATGACTGGAGTATTTCTACATTTGGAGACCCATTCACATGCAGTGTCAGAGAGATACAGATTTTCACAAACAGACACAATCCATATCATTCACTTTTTGGTCATAGTCATTTCATAGTGTTGATTGTTTTTTTGTATGTGGGGGATTTGTAGTGTATGATTAAGCAAACACTTTTTTAATATTTTTTTTCTCGAAGTAGAGCAACAAAAAAAACATCTCTTTGCACATCGTGGGGGTGAGTGGGTTTGGCTTGTGAGCTCCACTGTCTTGTGTTACCTTGGGGTCCGAGCCAGCCATGTCAGGTCGAAGAGTTCAAGATCCGAGAGTCTGAGGAGTCGGACCGCTCGTCATAGTCCTCGTCAGCGGCGTACAGAGTCTGTTTGGGGACGACGGGGCAGGCGTCCTCGGCGAGGGTCAGCCGATGCTGCTCCTCCGAGGGCCGGGAGGAGGGGGGCGGCGGCGGCGGGGGCGAGGAGAGCACGGGCGAGCCGCGGAACATTCCGGCGTGCGAGGCGGCGGAGAAGGGCGAGATGTAGCCCGAGCGCAGCTGGTACTGCTGCTGCAGCGTCATGGTGTTCCACAGGGTGACGTCGTTGTGCACGAACGGCCCCGCCTGACCCCGGGTCAGCGAGTTGCGCAGCATCAGCGGGTAGCGCGGCGGCTGCGGGTGGAAGGGGTGCTGCAGGGGCATGCCCAGCGGCCCGGGCATCACGCCGCCCACCGAAGCCGACTCGGACGCGAAGCGCAGCGAGTCGGGCACGCGGAAGGCCGAGCCCACCGACCACTTGGACGCGGCGGCGGCAGCGGCGGCCGAAGCCGTGGCCGAGGCGGACGAGGACGAGGTGGAGAACGAGTAGGGCCCCAGCGCGTGCTCGAAGAGCGGCCCGGCGGACGGCAGGACCAGGGCGTCTCCGCCACCGCCTCCGCCGCCGGGCGAGGAGGCCTCGGCCTGCGCCTGGACCTTGTCCGGCTTGAGGGCCGAGCGGCTGGACAGCAGCACCTCGATGGCGCCCACCAGGTCCCCGCCGCAGCCCTTGAGGATGAGCTCCAGCACGGCCGGCTTGTGGCCCGGGAAGATCTTCTTGAGCACCTCCAGCGGCGGCCGGTTGGCCCGCAGGTTGAACGGCAGCGACACCGAGCCCGAGAGGCCCTCGATCAGCAGGCTCTGGTCGCCGGCGTAGCGCGGGCTGTCCGACTTGGGCTCGGGCGGCTCGGCGCCGAGCTTCTGCAGGCCGTAGGGGCTGTCGTCGGGCTGCGGCGTGGTCTCGGCGGGCTCGGGGGTGTAGCACGAGCCAGATTTGGCCTCCTCGGGGGAGCTGGCTTGGTCCTGCTCCTTGTCGCTGGTGGTGCTGCCGTTTTCCCCTCCAGACTGGTCACCTGACACGTCATCACTCAAGTCTGTGGGGAAACAGAAACAGAACTGGTCTCAGTGGCCTACACAAACAAATGACACAGTCAACGCAAGTGCATTGAATTAAGATCAATTACACAGATGAGAGCCACTTAAGAAGTTATTTTATACCGAGAGGATCTCATACTTTGTCATATAATTTGCAATAACAGTTGCAATTCAAATATACTGTCTAATATCTCCAATATCATTTGATGAATGACAATTACAGTAAAACTGATATGGTTTTATAAAGGCCTATCAACTGTCAACTCCTGTGTGATCTACAAACCCTTTCCCCTCTTTCGAGGAAATAGCTGCTAAAACAGTAATTACTGTACTCTTAAAAAAAACAACCGTTACTATGTTGTATGCAATAGGTGGACCCTTTCTTTCTTTCGCCAAACCCAAGACTACTGTAGTAGTAGAAGTTGAAGTAAATAGAAATTGAAAAAAAAAAATACCAGTTCTTCATTACAAATATTTTAAGCTAAGAAAAACTATGGCATTTGTTTTATCAGAAGCACACATGTTTGCATGTGGTGAATACCCTACACTCATTGCTATTCTTTAACCTATGGGTACATTAATTGTATTTCTGAAAATACATGTCGGACAGAGTTAAGTTGTAAGGCTCCACAGACATAGGCTGCCACGGATTTTGCACAACTGCAATTTTAATCCGACAGGCTACTATACAATACAGGCTCATCAAACTTGCATTAATCAAAGGCTCTATAGAAACTACATTCAATAGCCACATTTTGGTTGGAGGCAAACTTGAGTGAAATGATATCAGATAGCTCACCATTTTGTTAATTTTAGGTTACTGTCAAACAATAATAATAATAATTATTATTATTATTGGGCTATTATAATTATTATCACTATTTTTATTTGTATTATTATTATTAGCATTATGTAGTTTGTCATTATCAGGTCGAATTGCTTTGTAATGGAATGTATTTAATATATTTATTGTTTTGGCTGCTCAGATACTCAGCAGTGGGATATAATTATTATCATTAAAGAATAAAGTCAAAATTGCTACAAGATTCAGAGTTTAATAAATATACTAATCGTATGCCTCAATCAGCTAAACAACTCAACCTCTCCCAAACTTACATAACAATTCAAAATAATGTTGGATATTAAAGACTATAAATTGGACTATGATATCAGCAGGTATGTGCCTATATGTAGCTTACAGTTGCCTATGAAAACAAGACATCTTACCAGTAGACCTAGTAGGTTACAGTGACTATTGAAAATGTTAAACAGAAACATTTTGGAAAAGAGCTTAGTTTATGCATAATTTGACAGTGGTTGTTAGTAACGAGTAGCCTAATATCGGCAATAAAATGAAAGTGTCAGTTTTCGGCATTTAGAGTGCAGGCATCAACAACATATTGGAATAACCATCATTTCAGTTGTTGAATTTCAGCAAAAAAGTTCAAAAGATTTAGTCAAAGAAGTTGCTTAAGATGAAGGGTCTCCCCCTTGCTTACCCTTAGCTGGATGTGATGTCCCCGTATCGCTCACCCACCTCAGGTCTATCTCTCCAGAGCGCGGTGGTGCGCCTTGGGTGCCCTCTCCACTCCCGGCCACGGCCATGCCGGGCAGCACTCTCAGCGACTCCGGGATGAGGCTCTCCAAACTCTCGTTCGCCTGCTGCCTGCGGAGCGCCACCTGCGCCGCCATCACCCGCTGCCTCTCGATGATCAGGATGCACTTCTCGCAGGTGCAGTCCTTGAAGCGGCAGTAGCGCTTGTGTCCCTTGAGCCAGGAGAGCACGCCGTGGTTCCGGCAGCGAGCGCACTTGGGCGTCCTCTGAAGGGGCGCTCGGGGCTGCGACACCGGGCCCCCCATGTAGAGGTAGGGCGATCCGTAGCCATTCATTTTCCACGGGTCACACAGGCGCGCTCGCTTCCCCCCGGTGTGGCAGTGGCGCAAGTGCATCTGATAAGGTGCGGGCGAGGGGCAGGAGCGGCTGTTGTCAGCAGCGCAAAAGATCAAGCCCCACTGCTGCTCGCTACACTCGTGATAAGAGGTGTTGACTTTGACTCAGAGATGAGGATCCACCTTTCCCCCCCCTGGCAATAAAGACGTGCATCAGGCGATCTGACACGCTTTAATGGAGCCGAGTAACTCAACGCTATCTTTCGCATCACTGTCACTTTCACGGCAAATCCCACCGACGCACCATCCCTGACTTCTCAAACAGATTACAGAACAGATATTTCGACAAAAAAGAAAAATCTAAAATATTGCTGCTGAGATAAAATGACAAACATCTTAGCAATGCATCTTCAGCCTTATCTAAACAGGCAATGCTTGTCATTTTAAACAACCTGATGTCCTTTCATTGAATTACATATAACCTTCCATGTTATATTTTAACCAATTGTCCCCTGCGTCTTGTAATATGTCAAACCGCAACGAATTAGTTTGGAAGTCTACAGCCAAGAATTTCCTAAAGAATGCAGTGCTGATTGACATGATGGCTGAGCTTTTCTGAAGGCAAAATCACCAGGTAAAGGCTACTTTCGTTTGGCACATGCTGTGAACAAGAATTAGCCAGCAGCTAAATAGCTCACCTCGGTATTTTGCATTTCAATATGTGCTTAACTTATTCCCACAAAGGAATTTTGAAGTCAGGGACTGGCCTATACAATCTGAACACCATTAAACAAAATTGAGTCGGGGCAACCTACTAGGGAGAGTCATAGGGTTTAATGATCAATTTAGCCTATTCCTCTTAACGCATCTGCGAGATGGTAAGCCGAGAGGTCTTGTGAGGAATTTAACCACAAACTCTTCAGTTGTTCAAAGGTGATTTTAACTTTTTTTTTTTCACGCCAAATATTTTAACCACTCCCACGGGCCTACACCCAGCCGGCATAGCCTATAAAACATGAACCATCATTTCCAAACAAAATGCTGAAATTATTTTGTAAAACAAATAAATTAATGAACCTTTCAACATGTGGCATGTCAGCACGTCCTCAAAGGTAAACAATATTTTGGATGCTGCGATGTCCTCTCGCCCCGGAGCCCATTGAAACACAACACCGGACACCCCGGAGTCCCATTTCTGTGCGTAAAAAGGGTTTATTCAAGCACATAATGGGATCCCAGCAGACCGGCTTTGGGAACTGGAGGCCACGGTAAACTTCACCATATGAACTCGGTTTCCAGGGCTATTAAGCTTTTAATTGGAAAATAGCAGAGGAAATTTCAAGGTGACTATAATGCGTTTGCAGTTAGTGCAGGGCGAGTAAATTTGCAGCTATTGAGAGTGGGAGGGCACCACGGTGGTATACAGAGGGGTAACTCACAATAAAATAATTTATACTTTATTTCACTGCTAGTAGTGTTCATAAAACACATGCATAAAATATTTGCCTTGCACAAAATGTGACACACGTATAAAACTAATATAGCTAAATTGTGCCTATTACGGACAAGCAATTTAAGCCAAGTGTTTAATTTTAGATACACCCACCTCCCACCTTCAAACCAATTTCGTTGACGTGATATTAAAAAGTTATTTTCTCTCCATTTACGCAATTTTATTCAGCGATGTCCTAAACAAACATCTCGGTCTATAAACTGCAATGTGCCTTTCTAAGTTATACATTTAAATATATTAAACTATTATCACACACATTATATTTAATACGTAAGATTTTTTTTTTTTATTGCATTCGTTCCTCTGCGTTCTTCTCTTATGGTTTCATTTTTCAGGTGTTGAGGAGACCCCGTGTTTGACCCCATGGAATAAGCCCGTCATTTTACAGTCATTACTTCTGGAGCACATGCGTAGCCTACAAGGTCAGCCTCCAAATGGTTCCATATTAATAATGATCAAATGAAGCATACGCTAAGATATATATTTGATTTAGTTGGTGGGTGAATTCGATTCAAAAGTGGCACCTCAGTATGAACTTTCCTCTGTGAAAAACTTTGATTATTTTCACAATAATAATAACAATAGCCTAATAATAATAATAACAATAATAATAAAACGTCTAAAATTCCGATTATATTTACAGTACCAGCGAACGTATAATTCTATTTCAAGACTGGCAGTCTTTAATTCAAATTCTGTGTGAGGGATAGAAGTATTAGCTAGCCATATGTCCGTCTATAGATTGAGTTAAACAATCCGAGCACAGAATACAACTCAAATTCCATTTCAGAGCGTAAATGGCGATAAGGGAGGCCGTTTATGATTGACATTGAGCGCTGAAGTAAAGAAGCAAAACCATCAGCATCAGACGGTGGTTTATCTGCGGGGGACCCCAACACTGTTTTACTCTGAAGGACAGCACAGTGGCCATAAACGTCCCAGCCCTGAGAATCAAGTACCTATAAAGGAGTGACTGACTAAAACCAACACAGACGACCTATCCTCACGGGCGGATCTGTCTGCCCCCAGTCACACTTAGGCCCACACAAACTGATTTGTACCAGCTCAAGCAATTTAAGATTCAATTTTTCCCCAGATTTTGCTTGAGCAGCTCTAAAAGTAACATTGGATAAATATTTTTAATTTGTTCATTTAATATGATATGTAGTCATATATGAAAGACTTAATAAATTAATCAAAATCACATGTAATAACCAAATGCATCTGCAAAGCCAATTCAAATGCACTCTCACAGTTGTCTTCTCCCCACACTAGATCATCTGCAGCACAGGCCTCAAACCTTTTAAACAATATACAACTCAGAACATATGGAATTAAATATGTTTTAACAGCTACACATTTTAAACCAATGGTGATGATAATTATAGTGATAATAACAACAGGACATACTTGAAGTCAATAATATCTGTCACAAGTGTCACCTACAATATTAAAGACTAAAGTCAGGGGACTAAAGTGGTTCCCTAGAGACCGGTCCCTTCTTCTGGACAATCGAGTGTAAATAAATATCGAATGTGTCCACTGAATAATACTCTATTCAGAGGTGGGTGGGCGTTCCCGCCATTGACTGCTCTGACAGGCAACCAATGGGCTTGCCCGGAGTGAATAATTGCAGGACATCTGTCCTGTGAAACGTCCGGCTAATTCCTCCATGCAGGCAGCGCCGCCAAGGGCATTCAGATCGGCGGGGCCTGAGCTGGATCTCTGAGCTCAGACACACCCACCCACAGCAGAGCTGTGAGAACTAGGAGAGCCCTGCGTGGAGCTCTGGGCTTCACTTAAACACACTTCTAGAACATGTCTGTCCTCGTGTGGATAAGAACCAACGGCCTCAAATTCAAATCCCCATGACACAAGGATGATGAGCAGAAGTATTATTATATGTGGGAAAACACACACACACACACACACACACACACACATTCTATCACGTATCTGGCATCTGTCGGTAAGATACCACCACTTTGCTGATCTCATCAATTTAACCCCCTTGCCATGGAGTTTTCCAAAACACTTCAGCTATCATCTAATTCCTGTTCCTTCAGTTGTCATTAAAAACGCTTTAGCTTTTTAGTGAATTTAAAGTTGAGATAAAAGGGAAGATACAACATTACTCAACTTATAATGCTTTAGTGTAAAAACAGGCTAATTTTGGACACAGCTAATAAGGTTGATAGGGGCTATCAAATACTACTAGAAAATAAGCTCTTGATAAGTTACACCCTTGCTGATGCTGCAGACAGTACTAGTTGTTAATGTGTACAGTGATTTTCTTATTCTGTGTGCAATCAGCAAATTTCTGTTTATCTCCACACGTTCTACAGAATATTGTGTGGGGCAGAAATGCAGAAAGGAGTTGGAATTTAGACCATATAATGATCATGTCAGGGTACAAAGCATATCAGCATAATTGCAAGAGGTGCCATACAGTTCTTGATTGTGAGATGTTATTTCAATGTTACTGCAAGACACTGCGTGAACACACTGGACTCCACCACTTTTGCCACCATGGGCCCTACCACTTCCACTACAATCAAGGACTCAGTGGAAGTGACACAAGACAGAGCCTCCCTGTGTGTGTGTGTGTGTTTGTGTGTATGTCTTTGTGTTAAAGTGTGCGCACGTGTGTGTATGTGCGTGTGTCTACCATTATTCAAATGTGTGCAGGACGGGCCACAGCTTTATCTATCACAGGACGTCGGAGTGATTGATGGCGCAATAGCAGCTCAAGGAAAACAAATCCGCCAACACTTTCTCCCTGGCAGTGTACACAGGCTCAGAGCAGCAACAGAAGGACACGGCCGCATGGCGAGCCACCCCCCCCACCCCTGACAACCGTGATGAAATGGCCTTCCTTAACTAAACTCGTAAAGCACACGGCAATAAAACTCAATCTTCTGTAAAATCCAATTAAGTCATTATCTGACTGATTGTATCTTTAATTGAAAACAGAAGTGACAGTAAATTTCTGTGATATATCAGGATCAATCGATACCGCCGTACGATCCAGTCTCAAGAAGTGATTTATAATGTCAAAGCCATATAGGTAACTCCACATTCTTCTCTCTAAAACCACTGGGGGATGAAATTAAGAGTAAAGTGCGTTTAATAAAAAAACAAGATGCTCACGTTATTGATTACAACAGATGGGGGCCAAATCAAATGAATGTTTTCAAAGAGCACAGCAAAGAAAATACAAGTAATTTCCCTTTTGTGTTTTATACTTTTGTCTTGAGCGTGTTGCAGCTACAGTACGTCCTCATCATGAATATTTATTCCCTAAGAACCTGTAGTCACATTACCACACAGACATCAATGATGCGTTTTAGTGCTATTTTATTAAAACACAACTACAACATTTTTTTTTGCAACAGATAGAATTCAGTTTTAATCCCTATAACCTTTACTAATAAAACAGTACATATTCAACATAGCCTAACCAAAAAAAGGGCTGATTTGTTAAGTTATTAAAAGATACACCTACAAGTGTGCTTGAGAAAATCAAAGTAAAAAATGTTCCACTGAAAGTGCTTTTACAAATTACAGAACTACTTACGTACATGGTAAGACGTAAAAATATTGGAAGCTGATAGAATGTCATCATTACGTACATAAAGTAGCACATGAATCTAACCTTGAAAGTATGACTAAAATTGAAGAACATTACAGAACATTAACACTTCTTTTTTTAAGAAAGCTTGAAGCTTCAGTACATGACTTTTGGTCAGCAGGTTATGGCATGATTTCAAAACAGCAAACCAGCTATGATACAGAAATATGGTAAGCTCTTCTGAACATTTAAAACAATTATACACTTTCGGGAGTGTATTGAAATAAGAAAAAAAAAATCAGACGGATAGTTGTAGATCGTACAACAGAAAGTTGAAATGATCCTGGTATCACAATGTAATGTGACTGGAGATGAAATGGAAACGGGAATGGACTGTAAACTGAAAAATTGAGTTACAATTTGTTTCTATATATTTTTTGTTTGCATCCAGTTTTGCTTCAGGGCCACATTTGTACATTTGTATAGGAATTCACCAGAGGTTGATACACAAGACACTCTGGCGAAACACTCCTACTGTCATTGGAGTTAACAGTCTTAGTTCACTTCATGTTTCAAATTTCATTCAAGTTTTATGTAAACAAGGTGACAAATATCTCGTATGGATATGGTAGGTGAAGCTAAAAAGAACACAACATAATAGAAAATAAAAGGAAGCAAAGGGAAAACACAAGCTGAGAGGAAGTTGGCACAGTAACTTGAGCGAGTGTGTGTGTGAGTGTGTGTGTGTGTGCAAGGAAGCTCAAGGCTCCTCGGAGGCAGATGCCGCTGCATATCATCCAGGTGAAAATGATGCTGTCCGCCGCTCGCCATAAATAAGAGCCGCACTCGTTGGGCGGAGATCGAGTAGAGAGAGAGGCATAATTCATGTCTCAATGTCTCATTTTCTCAAGCCTCCTTGGAGACTAACCTACGCTGCCATTTCGGTATAAACA
>NC_085001.1:24205287-24207787 GCF_963854185.1 Sardina pilchardus
TCCATTCAGGGAGATACTCGTGTGGAACACTATAATTCACTAACGTTTCCACTGGTAGTAGGTAGGTAGGCTCCAATCAGCAGCGAGATTGGATGACACCATAGTTTTGAAATTGAAAGCAGTTGTGGTAAACAGTAGTAACAATGGCTGCAGTGCAGACATCAAAAATTGCAGTCAGAAGAATGTGTACATTTATTTACATACATTGTGTCCTGACTGTTGGCATTTTTAATGATTAGTGACGATTAAGCTTATGAATTAAAGCTTTTTTAACTTTTTTGGAAGAGTGCCTTGGATAATTCATCATTATCAGTATATATTTTTTCTACCAAAGAGCACCTTCACCTTACTGAAGTTACTGAAGGAACAACGCCGTAGTCCTCCATACTTGTTCTATTGATTGTGTCCTGACTGTCGATGCTGTTTCTGGTCAGTTTGTACAGTCTAGGCGAATTAGGAAATAATGTTAGGAATTCATGATCAATGCGATTGGTTAGGCTGGACCAGTGATTTCTATTAAACGCTAAGGTTTTGCAATTGTGAGTCCCCAGACTCCACTCACAAAGTGAATGAGTCTGGTTCTAACCTGCCATTTAAAGTCCTGCCATGGCGGTCAAAAGTGTTTCACTGTCATTAAACACTGAAGCAATAATCATCCAGCACTCTTACAGATGACACTACCCAGCTGATCTCCTCCCTCCTGCACTCAATAAAGACAGGGCTGATCACCACTTGATACAGCCATCATGGGATGGGGCGGATGACGTTCCCACCCCCTATTACGAGGGGCCAGGAGTGACCGCGGCAGGCTGGGACGGAGAGCCCTGGCTGAGAGGTCAAAGGCTAATTAAACACATAAGCACCTCTGCTCCGGCATTGTTAACCAATCTGTCCCCGGCGGCACACTGAGCGGTGTCGGGGAGGGCTCGGCGCTGCCCGGGCCGGCTCCACGGCGGCGGTAATGTGAGCCCCATCAACTCTGCAAATGACCTGTCCATCTTTCTGCTCTCCGTTTCTGTCTGTCGAAACATTATGGATATACTATAATGAACTCAAAAGGCAGATCGATGGAGCGGAGGGAGAAGGGGGGGCCGGGGGGGGGGGGGGGTTCATGTCGGCCTGCGTTTGAACGGGAGGAAAATAATTACAGGCGCGGAATGGGTAATTTACGGGGGGAGAGTGGAGGAATGCCCAATGAGCTGTCGGCGGGACATGGATCGAGAAACGCCGCCCGCTAAATAAAATAACCGTCTACTGTAAGTCGATGATTTTAGACACCTGCGACCATAAGAAAGTGAGGCAAGAAGAAGCCATTACAAGAAAATCAACACAGAGAGGTGAGAGTTTTGTGGTTTCTTTCCTTAACACTTACTCAGCACAGACACTGTAATTTCTTGGTAATTGGAGGAGGATTTAAACACACATGCACACTGAATTCACTTATTTAGTTTATTCAAAAGATCCTAAAAGTAACTTTATCCCAGCCAATCCACATAAAAGTGCCCCAAACCCACACAAACCAAGCTGGTCTTCTCACTCTCTATAGCGATTTATACTTGGCGGAGGGACTGGCATTGCCTCAGAATAGCACACAGTCCAACTGCGTTAATCCATAGTTCCCAATTTCAGTCCAGTTTTATTCCCGTCTCCCGCCTCCCCGGTGCCACCCACCTGCGTGCGACCTGGCACAATCAATCAATCAGTGGTGGTGTGGACACAGCCAATAAACACAGTTCACTACAAAACTCCAAGCCATTCTTTATAATCAAATGAACTGGTAGAACAATAGCCTGGTAAACCCAACTCATTCACCAAGTGAACAGAGTTTGGTCACTCACGATTGGGACACCTTTACAATATTCACACCGTGACTGGTGTAGACTTTGTATTAACTTTGAAATCATTGGTCCAGCCTAACCAATCACAGCCACTTTCGATTTCGAAAGTCACCTGCCATCCCATGTTGTCACTGATTGGGGCAGGTAATCTGCCGACTGATGGAAACGTTTGTGAACTATGGTGTTCCAGACTCTCCAGAGTATCTCCTTGAAAGGAGATCTAGGTGGGCGTGGCCAGGCTAATAGAACAATGCCGCAGTCTTGCCATTTTCTTTTTTTTTTTTAAAGATTATTTTTTTGGGCTTTTTATGCCTTTATTTGGACAGGACAGTAGAGAGAATGACAGGAAGTGAGTGGGAGAGAGTCGGGGTGGGATCTGGAAAGGACCACGGGGCGGGAATCGAACCCGGGTCGCCAGCGTACGGTGCAGGTGCCCCAGCCAGTTGCGCCACTGCCGGGGCCAGTCTTGCCATTTTCTAACCACCAAAGACGACAACAAACAATCTGATAAACAGTCGCCCTCGATATTTGCTTCTTATTTGCAAAATATTCAGCTTCCACCAACTTTTTTGGTTGCTTTCCCCAACTCACGTCATCGCTGCCTGCCCGCTACTGAAAATTAATGGAACACAGAACTCACTAAACTAAATTCCACTTCACTG
>NC_085001.1:24210287-24247787 GCF_963854185.1 Sardina pilchardus
CGCCGGGGATTTACGGCGCGGGGCGGCTGACGGGCTGGCAGGCAGTAAAGCGCGCGCTGGGGCGTATTTCACAGCGGGCTGGCTTTTATGAAGAACACTCGGACGCCCCGGCCAGGGATGGGGTGGGGTGGGTGGGGGTGGGGGTGGGGTTGGGGTTGGGGTTGGGTGGGGGGGGTCCCGCCGGCGTGACGGATGGAGGAAGACGCATGACAAGCTTCATCATTGTTTGTAAATCTTAACTGTTCCCGCTCACTAACTCCAGAGGCAATTTTCCGGAGACAGCGGAGTTGGGGGGGGGGGGGGGGGGGAGGGCTGTTGGGGTGGGGGGCGGAGGGGGTGGAGGGGGTGGAGGAGGAGGAGGAGGAGGAGGAGGAGGAGGAGGAGGAGGAGGAGGGTGGATGGGTGGTGAGAAGGACAGCGTCGCACTCCTGAAGGTTATTTGGCCCTGTATTTGACCAATGGATTACCCAGCGTGCAGAGAATAAATACTGCTTTACGTCAGGAACAGTTGGAGAGGAGAGGAGAGGAGAGGAGAGGAGAGGATAGAACAGGCACAGACGAGTGAATCACAGACATAGGTGGGGGATAGATACACATACATGACTGTACAAAGACCTAAATGTTGGACTAATTAGGCAAATTTGCACATACAACCATCACCAAACAATGATATAATGCAGATACAGTACATATCTGTCTAAAAGAATCTGAAAACTTAATAAGTGCAAGAAATGGATATTTCACTTGTGCCCTCCTTTTCAAAAACACCCCCTATCACATGCGTCTTTGCTAAGAATCTGTACACTTAAACACACCCCATTTTCCTTTTAAAGGAACACTTCACCGTTTTTTCATATTAAACTATGTTATTCCCTTAACTAAGACGAGTTGATACATACCTCTCACGCATTGAAACGTGAGAGGTATGTACTGTATCAACTCGTCTTAGTTAAGGGAATAAGGAACGTTTAAGTGTTCCTTTAAAAGGCACAAAACTCTCAGCAAGACCCACCAAATCCCAGAGGCCGTGTGGCGTGATCTGGAGGGAGTTCCTCTTGTGTGCTCTTGGGAACTGTTCAAGGCTACCCTGGCCTGCCCGCACTGGCAGCACCTCGGGAGCCAAGAGAAACACTGAGGGCTATTGATGCAGGAAATATGGGAAGGGTGTGGGGATTGGTGGATGTAGGAGGGGTGGTGGTGGTGGTGGTGGTGGTGGTGGTGGTGGTGGTGGTGGGTGTTGGTGAACGGGTATCCACTGCCTGATAACGCAACTATGTGCAGTCATGCCAGGGAAGCGAGCCGGTACTGACCTTGCCTGATTGCACGCTCTGGTGACAAAGCCCTGCAGCATGCCAAGTCGAGCTCGGAGTCACTGCATGGGGCATGAACTGAGGGCTTGGGTTTGCTCTTTTTTTTTGCCATAGGATTCACTAACTCCGCTTAGAGGGCATATTACACCAAAATGTGCAATCTGAGCCACTTGAAATGACTCAAACATGCAATCACGATCGCCTAAATAGAAAAGTACATGCCCCAATAGGAACCACAAACAAGACCACAAGAACTGCCAGTAACACAGATGGCAGACCGTTTCTAACAGAGACTATAGGATACTCTGCACTCTCTCTCTCTCTCTCTCTGCAAATAGAATTCTCACTCCCGGTTTACACAGTCTACACTATCGGCAGCAGGCGAGCAGATAGGAAGCGATTCGAGATGCCGCCACCATCAACACCATCGCCGCCACCACCACCACCACGCTCCTCGCCAGTGTCTGTGCTAAGCAGGCTGGACCACCCGCCTAGCAGCGGCTCATTGTGCTGTAATGGGCCATGGCGTGGCAGCCCCGGGGTGGGTAGGGACCCCCATGTTCGACGGGGAGGATCTCAGCAGGTGAAATTCATTAAGCAGCAGGGGCAGCTGCGCTGATCGGAGCTGAGATGAGCTGTGTTTTTAAAGAGGATGCATCGACTTAAAGAAGAAGGGGGGGGATCAACCTAAAACAATTTCATACGGCTAAAGAGAGTAATCTCCGGAAGGTGTGTTCATGTCATTTTGAAGCCTCGTGGTGTACCCTAATTTTCCCAACCGTTAGTTGCAGCTTATATTGATTTTGCTAAATTTCTTCAGCTATGAAGTTAATACATGGGTGCAGTTAATATGGTATTAATATGGTTTTGTTTTTTTACCTTGCATAAAATACTGTCCTGCGGTTTATACACAATGCGGCTAATATGTACACAGGAAATTACTGTATCTTGGTGTTTCAAGAGAAACTGGTTGGTTTGAAGACATTGGACACTTCTACTTCAACAAATACGTGTTGCATCATAGGCTGAGCTGGGTTTTAAATGCAGCACAGGTATGCAAACAGATGGCATCAGAGGGTGAATATTTGTGCTATGGTGTGATATTTCTGCTGTGATTAGCACACGATGGCCAGCATGAGGTTCTTGTCTCTTTAAATCCCAAGCCAAAGAATGAATGGCCCTAATAAATGTTTTTGCTTCTGAATTTATTTCTTTTTATGATGATTTTTTATGGCGCCCTTGACTTGAGGTGTATGGTGTATGTGTGTGTGTGTGTGTGTGTGTGTGTGTGCCTGTATATTTGTGTGTGTGTGTGTGTGTGTGTGTGTGTGTGTGTGTGTGTGTGTGGAGGTGTAGAGGGGCCCTCCCTACGATGTACTTCAGCAGACTGTTGATAAACTCTGGATAAAAGTTTATGGGCCTAAGAGTGAGGAGTGAGATGTGTGAGCGTGTGTGTGTGCGCGCGTCAGCGTATAGATTTGTGTCTCTGTTTGTGTGTGTGTGTGTGTGTGTGGTACTGACCGGCTGCCTTGGGTTCAGGGCAGACGCTGTTGTCCTCCAGGGTGAAGATGGGGGGCACGCAGGCGGCGGTGCCCAGGCCCTGGCTCAGGTAGGAGGCGGCCGAGTAGTACGAGTGCATGCGGTACTGGGGAGACATGTTGTGTCCGGCCAAACGCCCATCACCATTGGGCATCTGCTGCATGACGGGAATCAACGGGCAAAAACAGACACACACACACACACACACAAACACACACACACACACAGGCGTACACATTAAAAGACAAGACGGTCAGATTTGTAACAAAGTTCAAAACAATAAATGACAACAACTCCGAGTAAAATCAAATTGGCTAAACACACACTAAGGGGAATTTTAAGCGGGATCCGTAAACATATGCAAAGTGTATATGGTCTTCTTGTAGATTAAACAGCTATAGGATAGGTCAGCATTCAGGGACAGATCAAATAAAAATACCAAACTCTTCCCATGCATACGGCAAACCCATTACGTAATTCCATGATTGTGAACGCAATACAAACCAGTGTAGTCGTTTCCACTGCACAAAACGGTGCATGTGACTACGACTAACACCTCTCTCTAGGAGTTATAAACAGTTTGCCTTCAGCAGAACAATGTGTCACACTTAACACAAACCATCGCTTATGTGTGTGCAGTGTGAATAGCTTTGCTATAACAAACTCCTGCACTCACGACTTTTTGTCTCCAATCTGTGGGCGAGTGAACTGATTGCCTCCTCCAAAGTGAGAAGTCATAGTTGAGTGCCTGTGAGCTGTGTGTGTATGTGTGTGTGTGTGTGTGTGTGTGTGTGTGTGTGTATGGGGGGGTGCTTTTGCAGAGAAATGAATTGCAACAAGCGAAGGGGCGAGTTTACCTCGAGCCCCGCTCCTTCTTGCGCCAACTTTGAAATGAGCTGTCTACTCAGCAGCTCAGGGGGCCTTAGAGGATTTTCAATTTCACTTTTATGGAATTTGATTTCTGTCAGCCCATAATCTGTCACCATTTATTGTCCACGCCATCAATTCCAGACAGGTTTATAAACTGTTATTTAAGCTACGCTCAGCTCTTGTAATACCTATGACAAATACAATACAGATGGAACAGTATATTTTTCTTAGCTCACTGTTGGTTGGTTGGTTTGTTTGTTTGCCTCTTTCTGAAATTCCAGAATTGCTTTCATGAAAGCAATTTATACAAAAGCTATTCACACTATGCATTTAAGAACTTGATAAATCTCTATGGGCAAAGTTAGATATGGCACCACCAACGTGTTCATCATATAAACGCAGTACAGCACCCTCCATATTTATTGGCCCCTCTGATAAAGTTATAAAAAAATCATCTTTGGTGTTTATCTTAGTTTCACAAGGAAGGCACTGAGGACAAATCCAACCCTGAAGGAAATTTAGTTCTGGGAAGGACAAATTCCTTATGAAGAAATACTGTACATGTTTTTAATTTGATTGAACACTTTGCAAAACCTGCCTTCGCCAGTAGAAGACCCTTCTCCTATAACATCTCATAAAGTTGGAGAATACAAAGCAAGGGTTTCGAAAGCATTCCACTTTACAGAATATCTCCGGATCGTCTAGATTCCTGGTCCTCTCTTGTACATTTGCCTCTTTGGCTCACTCCACTGGTTCTCTATGGAGTGCAGATCAGGGCACTGAGATTGTAGCAGAGGGCTACCTTCTTTAACTTCATTTCTGATATCTAACTTTTGTATCTTTACTTCGAGGATACAATGCTGTGTTGCCTAATTAAACAAACTTAACTTAAAACCTTTATTTTAACCTTTGCTACCTGGCCCCTGAAACTTTTAGTTGCAAGTATCCCCTACCGCTGGTTTAGCTAAGCTACAAGATAACCGCGGCAACATTTTTGTGCTAATCTGGACATACATTTGGATCACTGATAATGACCCAATAATGACCAATTTTTAGTGTCTTGGTATTTAAAATGTCCAGGTATTTCATGGAGTTCATGATAGGCTACCGTGAACACTAATGTAATTTGACTCGGGCAACCCAACTGTTCTCAAAATAACAATCCACACTTCATACTCCCTCTCCGATTTCCCAGCTCCTGCTTTTCCCCAGCGTGGCCTTTTTTTGGGGGTGAGGCATGAGGGGGTCCCCTCCTTACCTCCCTGGGTGTCTCTTATCTGGCACCATCGGCTGTCTGGGGCCTCCACGCCACCCTCATATTTTCATTCTCTGCCTGCAGTGCAGCGGAGAGCCCCTCTCGCTTGGGCGAGGAGAGAGGGCGGGTGAGGGTGAGAGGGGTGGGGGTGGGGGCGGTGAGAGGGGTGGTGGTGGTGGTGGGGTGAGGTTAGTGAGGGTGGGAGATGAACGTGCTCTGATAAAGCACAGCCAACATCTCTCCACTTCACCCTCCTCGCACTAGTAAGTGCTCAAACGGCTCCAGCACACACACTAGCAGAACGAGTCTAACACACTTGCTCGTGTCATAATGCCAAACAGGCGCCCAGAGGCCTGTGATGAGGTGGCACTATACAGTAGGCAGCACAGTTCAGTTTTTTACAGTAATTTACTGTACTGTACCTCACGCTATTCATTTGATCTGCAGTCCAGCTCAGTCTGAAAAAGAAACCTCAGCTTACTGTACACTGTAAAAAATAAATGTGATATGTCAGGATTTTACTGTGTTCTTTTACAGATTTTGTCTGGAATAAATTATTTTTGGAAATGCCATTTATTTTACAAAAATAGACTGTGATTTCACATGTCAAATTTGAAACAACAAGAAATCACTGTAACAGTGAAAAACACTATATTCATGTTCTTTTACAAAAAACCCCATCAGAAATGCATATATTTCTAATTGAAAAACGTTAAAAAAAATCTTTCGTAATTTCATATGGTTTGAAACATTGAAACTATGTTGAAGCCTAATGTTTAAGTGATATTGAAAGTGTCCCCTCTGTTTTACGTTGAATCAACATTAGATTTTCAACTATACTGACACATGTGATCTTGTGAAGTGCTGTCCCAATCTCAAATACCTATCTGAGCCCATAGACCTCTGAAGTTCGCCTTAATAGGATCCAATGCTGCCAAATTTGCCCATATTTGGAGTTCCGGGTGTTAATTGAAGCCAACTGCCTATGGCAAGTTGCATAGACCTCTGAAGTTCGCCTACAAAAAGGATCCAAAGCTGCCATCTTTGCCCATATAAGGAGATCCGGGAGTTAATTGAAGCTAACTGCCTATGGCAAGTTGCATGGTAAGTTAGCTCTGGGGTAGCAAAGATCAAAGTGTGCCGTCTTCACCTACCGAAGATCACAGTATCCACTAGACGGCAGTGGACAAAACTGTGTAGTGAAAAACGTCTGCATTTCCAATGTCATCATCCCCGCCAGAGTTCAACAGGTGCGATAATTGAAAATCCCCATGTTATTTTCCCATAGAAAAAATCTGATACCGGATCTCCTTATTTGGGCAAAGATGGTGGCTTTTTTGTAGGCGAACTTCAGAGGTCTATGAGGCCTCACACACTTAGCACCTGAGATCAATTAAGTCTTTAGTCCTTAGTCCTTAGGGCTCACATTGGCTGAATCCCAGTAGCCTACAGCAGTTAGGGATTATGGGTAAGTGTTAGTTTCTAGTTTATAATGTTTAATTTTTCCTCATTACTCTTTATTGTGGCTTTTTGGGATGTGCACTGTATGTCATAGAACAACTGATTGAACATTCCACAGAAAATGACTGTGTAAGGGATTTGTCAGGATAACCACTATAGAGAGGACCATGACTAAAATACATGGACATTTTGGAGTTTATGTATGTTTCTTCTTGGGTGCAATGCGAAATTGAATACTTTTTCAATAGCATTCCTCTACCCCCTTGGCAGTGTCACAAAGTTGGGCACTCAATGCTTACTTGCATTATGTGTCTGCAGAGGCACTGCTGGAGAAACCCGGGCCCTACAATAATGTTAGTATTATTGCGGAAGGGTTTCTAACATATGGTGTTATTGGGGAGGGATTTACAATAACAGTAAATTAACAGTAAATTATTGCAATAGTAAACCCAATATCATGTTTTTCCACATTTTTGCGACATGTTTTGAAAGATGAATCACATTATTTTGTGTGTCATATACTGTTATATCACATAAAATATAAATTATAATACAACCAATATCCATGAAAACCAACTAATAACAGCACATTTCTGTAAATGTAAGCATTATTATCCGTAATACAACATTTATTAACCATATTTGTAGGTAATTTCATTGTTTTGAAATGTGAAAATGTTTCTAATTAAACATTAAAAACATGAAAATGAGGCAAAATCCTTTTAAAATTACAACTACAAACTGTATGTTAATTATGGAAAATAACCGTATTTTTACGAGAAAGTAATTTTCTGTTACTTCACAGTATTTTTTTGGCGCCCCAGCTGCCGGAAATTTACTGTTTTTTTAAGAGGTTTTTTTTTACAGTGTATTCAACTTACACTGACTAGCTGTAACATTAACTTGGTGCCCTGAGTGTGAATCACAAATCTCAAGAGGCTGAATTAGCCTGTATCATTCCTTGGCCATTTTGACTTGAATTGGCATCTGAACTTTCTACCTCAAAAGACATGCTAATTCTGAACACTTGACACACATGACATGGTTTTTAATGGTTTTGCGGCTATTTGATTTTTTTCATCGAGTTGTTGGCAAAAACATAATCGTACGTTTATCAGCATATAGCCCCTTTTGACCACCACACAAACCCACACACACCATACACATCACGACCCCCAACACACTTCATATTCCCCCCATCTTCACCCCCCACCATCCACACAAGCAACGCTGGCCATAACTCATCTTTCTTCTATAGCTGGCCACATTATGCATAATGAGATGAGTATTGAAGTCCCATGTTTGCTCTCAGCTCTCCCGGTGGGACGCTGCTGAAACACTATAGCTGTTCTCGTGTGACAGACAATATCATTAACCTTTGCGATTGAGGCTGTGGCTCACGGAGAGCTGGCGGAGGCAGTGACCCCAAAGCAATCGGCTGCCAGCGGCACCGCAACTGCACACCAACCCCTCCTGAAATATGGCCCCATCAAGAGCCACCCCTCCCTGATACCCCCTGCTATCCCAACCTCACCCCCCAGTCCAGGTTGGGACCCCCCCCGCCCCCACAACATACATACACACACACACACACATATATACACACACACACACTCACTCACACACTCACACACACTGGAGAAATATAGATTTAATTTACTTCACGCTTCGGCGAATACACCCTGCTCTGATTCGGATACAACAGGGATACATTTTCAAGCATAAATCAGGCATATATGCAAACTGATGGGGGGGATTATTGAAGAGCTCATGCACGTCTCTGTGTGTGTGTGTGTGTGTGTGTGTGTGTGTGTGTGTGATGTCGCCGTGGCAAGAGTAGCCAGGCGGAGTGGCCTGCTTGTCGGTGCGTGATGCTGCGTGATGTAAGGCAGACGGAAGTGAATGAGGTGAGATGAGGCGGCCTGCGCTGCGCTGCGCTGCGATACATCAGCGCTGAGAGGGTCGTGACATTGAGGAGGCCCCCAATTTCATGCAGTCAAATTCAATTCTCCCTAAGTGCGCCTCGCTATATTTACAGTACGCTGCCTACTCTAGGCATCCCAGACGCCACTTGACAGCACAAGGCTACTCGTTTCTAATTCCTGTTGAGTGACACACAGGGCACAGGCCTCTGTGGTGTAATTAGCTAAACGAGCCTAATTACATCAACCAGACTGCTTACTATTAAGGATCGTGGATTCAATGAATTATAATTAAATGCTATGTTAAGTACTCCTGCGTGCACACCTTAAATGAACCAAATCATGTACCTATGATGGGCAGTCATTCCTTAATTGGCTGAGACGAGTGCCATTGCTACTGTAACATGAAACATCGAATGCATGGAACATCTGGCCTGAAGTACGCTATTGAGTAACTGTGCAGGTTAGACATCCAGCTTGCAATAAGATAATCATTTCCAGAAACTAAATGGCAGAGGTGGAAAAATACAGTATCAGTGAGTAAAAGTCCTACCACATATCTGTGCAAACCATTTATTTAACCCAGCTGATTCTAATTAGCACAACTCTTCAGCCACGTAGAGCAGCTAATTGATGAGATCACCTGTCACAGGTAGAACCAATACATGGTTGGACTTTTACTCTCTGAATAACATTGGGAGCACTTAGACTCGGCGCAGTAATATCCTCACTCCAAAGTGAAACTGAAAGTGCAAGAGTGAGGATATTACTGCGCCACACAATATAGCTATCCCTCTTACCTGCTTAGAAATGCACCACGTTTTATTTTGTCTCACCATACTTGGTCGTGTGACTACTCGTTTAACTGTTTTTTAATAGGGAAAACATGGAAGTGTTTGGTCGCTTCTAACTTCATCTCTGTTTGGATCCTAATGAATGAACTGGACCAGCTACAGTAAGTGCTTTCACCATAGCGCCGCACACCAGAGCAGTGAGTAGCACGCATTCTAACGTGAGAGGTATGTATCAACTCGTCTTAGTTAAGGGTATAACATAGTTTAATATGAAAAAGCGGTGAAGTGTTCCTTTAAATTGACTAATGGGTAGGGTTGCACAGGGGTAAAACATTTCCAGTAAATTTCCAAGTTGGACACCTTCATGGAATACATTATGAGATTTAATGGGAATTGCTCGGGAATCAACTGGGAATTTAGGGTAATTCACACAAACTGCTTCATATACAAACATAAATATAAACATCTTGTTTTCTATTGTATACTATCAGCACTCTCAATTGTTTCAAGTCTGTTTTTTTACTGCCGAAAAATGTGCATGACCATAACATATCGCTTACATGTCTAGTAGCATTATGCTGATTGCTGTGTGCATGTGATTAATGTACAGTATGTGCAGGGTAGAAATTCAACTGAATTTGCATTAAATCAGGTTGTTTTAATAAACATTATGCTGCAAGAGGTTTTCCCCCGATATATTCCCATTAATTCCAATGGAAAGTTTTGCAACACTTTTAATAGGCTGTTTTGGACTAAAGATCCTCAAAAAGGCTGGGAATAGCCTGACAGCTTAGTCCTAGTTGCATATGAGTGTCCGATTGTCGCGTAGCATTGAATGTGGTTCTATTAGGTCATGTTTCTCATTCACTACAGCAGAACAATGTGTCTAATTGAAAGTTCAAGTTCAAGTTCAGACAAAAGCTCTGCTCAAAACTTCCCACTGAATCACACTGCGCAGCACTGTTGTGTCTGATTTTGACGCTAACACTCGCTGGTGTTGCATGCAGTTAGGACTCGGTGTAAAGGATGCAACACTGCCAAACCATGTCAGTAGAGTCTAGTACACTGTATGTGTAGAAATAGCAATATAAGAACTAAATGTGGCAGAGTAAACCAATTAGCTACATCTCGCTTGAGCTATCCCTTTAGAGAAATATGAATAACAGCAACAGTGGTAGTTAAATAGGCCTCTATATGGCATGTAGACCAGCTCTGGTACCAGAACCTTGCTAAGCTGCAGGGCATAAGGGTTGGAGAACTCCCAGTGGCAGAATTAGTTGCGGTTCCGGCTGGGGGCCGCGGGGCAATGTAAACAGCACGCAGCAGGGGCATCCCAGCATGAAGCCTGCACACCGTCAGCCCTCCACACTGTGCTCGCCCACTGGCTCGGAACGGTGGCACAGCCGGCAGCACGGTGCATTGGCACTCTGTGTGTGTGTGTGTGTGTGTGTGTGTGAGTAAGAGTGTGTATCTGGGGAGGTTATCTGCCAACCAAAACACTCAGTGCAGGAGGATAGGGGTTGTGGTGGTGGTGGCAGTGGCGGTGGTGGGGAGGCAGATGACAGCTACCTCCATCAACAGCTATGCCCCCCACACTTACTCATCCTACTAGGGCACCCAGAGATGCACGAGGATACAGCCAAGAAATTAACTAGATGTATGAGAGTGTGACCTTTGTGTTAATAGCCACGCTAGAATAACAATACTCAAGTATGAGGCTCTGATAATATGTGTATTAGTCTGGAACCGCCACGGTATGGACCTCAAGGTTCAACACATGCAGGCATACAGAGAATGCATAGTGCTGTATATCTGCAAATATTGATCAACTTAATACTAATTCCCATTGTTAGGTTCAAAGACAGAGCAAACTATTTTAAAGGAGGGGGGTTGGTTGTATGGCTGTCTGGTGTGGCTGTCTAGCAAAGGGAAAATGTTCAAATGGCAAGGTCAAGTAGGAGGGCTTTCTTGTGGCCTCGGGGAGGTCAGCCCCCCCCCCCCACACACACACACTTCCATTGCACAGAACCCCAACCGAACACCGTGATATGATCATTTCTCCTTGATGCCCTTGTTCACTTATGTCTTACTTGCATTCACTTTACTGAGATTTCACTTCTATTTAAAGATAGCAGCAGTTTGAAAGTAAGGAAAATATTCTGTTACATTAAAGGTAATGTCTCAAGGAGCTAAAGGGATAAACCATTTAGTTGCAATCTGCTATGCAAGAAAGTGACTACTATGTAACATTTTTAATGAAAATACCAAGTCTCCTATTTGCAAATGACAAAATGTCACTCAACACAGTCGCCTAAAAGTCCTCTGCAGTGTGAGACGTGTGAGGCTTGCAGGCTTCTGTGTGGTCTCAGTAGCGTCAGTGTGTGTGTGTGTGTGTGTGTGTGTGTGTGTGTGTGTGTGTGTGTGTGAGTGAGAGTGAGTGTGTGTGTGTGTGTGTGTGTGTGTGTGTGAACTCACCTGGTACTGCTGGTAGTTGTACAGGTTGCTGTAGTATGCTGGGTAGCGGGAGGGCTGGTAGAAGTTGTAGTAGGAGGCGTCCACCACCAGGTCAGAGGCGCCCTCAGAGTGCCCCCTGCTGGCGGATGTGGGGCTGGACGGCAGGGCAGCGCGACCCCCTGAAACGTAACCATGGGAATAAGGTCTCTGATGTTGTATTGATACAGCAGAGTCTGTAGCACTACATGCATATGCATTAGTAAATACCAAAAATAAAAGTTATAAAAGGAAGATGTCATGATATATCGCAATACCAACATTTTGAGCACATCCCTACACATAAAGATACGAAAACCAGGCTAATCCAGATAGTGTCATGAAATATTAAAGTTTTTAAGCCTAGAGTGTACTGGTTACAGGGGGAAGTACTAGTGGCATCATGTCCTGTTATTCACGCCTATGAACTGTTCTCACTCATGTCTCACAGCAAAAGTGATCATGCAACTCAAGGACATGAGGAAACTTTCTGAATAAAGTTGCTGCTTTCTCTTTAGCTGATCCTGACAGATTTAAATACGTGTGAAAAAAGTTTACCCCAATATTAGAAGGAGAGTGCCTGACTACTGCTCAGGAGCATTGGCCAGCAGCATACCTCAAAGGTCGCACAGCATATCATCACATTCAGTCTAGCCATAATTCATAATAAATCACAGTTCAATTGAATCAATTAGCATTTGAAGGGTGGACGTTTGCTCTCTGGTGAAAACCTGTTAATTATATTGCCACCTGCTGGTGATTAGACATTCAGCATTCAGACATTCAGCATGTGATGTTTTCACATATTAAACTCATCTGAGCATCATCATCTGTTTTCCGATACTCCCCCTCCACCCCCTCCTGTGCCCAGGCTCAGATAGATTAGCCTTATCTCATCACATGAGCGGTGCGTTCAGATTGGGAAAAATGCTGCCCTTGTTGTTGAAAGCATTGTCGACGGAAAGCACCAGCGAGTGCTGCCCTCCTCTCTCTGTCCTCCACTGGCAGGACAGCCTGAGCCCAGAGTCCTGTCCGCGCCACGGCAGCAGCCTTGACCGGCCCGGGACCCACCCCCGTCCTGTCACTATCACAGTCACCAAGAACAGGCTGTCTCTCCCACCGCCGCCACACCAAGGGGAACAATCAAACGATGTGCCTGACAGGCTGGTTTGGCACGATGCAATCAGCCAGGCTAGGAGACTTGGTGACGCGGTATTTAGGGATGTGCCACCACTAACTGCCAAATGCTTACACGCACGCACGCACACACACAAATGCAACACACACACACACACACACACACACACACACACACACACACACACACACACACACACACACACACACACACACACACTCTAACACAGAACACATAGACAATGAACAGAACATAAACGCAAGCACAATCTAACTACTGCCCACCAACTGTCACCACCTCCTGAATAGACTTAGGTAACTCACATTGAGTATTGAGTTCAAGCTGTGTTCAAGAGGGGCACAGAAAGTCCAGAGCAAGGTACAGTCTGTTCATACCCCCCTTTCCCAACAGAGGAAGCCATGGGAGGATAGAGTCATGACAAAGAGCTTATCTTTGTACTGGTCAAGTGTGAGATGGAAAGGGGACCTTCTTAATAATAATAATAACAATAATAATAAACTATGAAAAGAGTGAAGTGGTGTAGGCAATAGTTAATAGGTGAAACAGTTTTCAAAAGTCAAAATTCACCCAAATATTGATTTCACACTTCATTTTCACACTTTCATTCCATGAGCAAATCTTTTGCTGAACTGAACCCTGGAAATGGAAGAATAAATATTCTGTGTCAAATCAGACAAAATCCGGGAAAATGATTGGGCCTACTGCACCTTCTCAGATTTTGCTCAAAGTTTGTCTACATAATATTAAGATCCAAAAACTAAGACCTGTAAAATATTTTTACTAAATTCCAATGCATTATTTCACCCTTGATTTGGTATGTTTGGCTATTAATATCTTGAAAACAGTTATTCCCAGTCTGCTCAAACTTTGTAGGGTGGAAGTCAGACAAACATGGAAATAGCTCAGTTTATAGTCATTTTGTGTATAAAGTGCTAATGATGTACCAAGTTTCATTCATATACAAATACATTTACTTGGTTACATTGTATGCGTTTTCAAACTTGTCCCTGAGGCAAACAATGCTTTACTATTTATTTATCTATGGTACAACATTGCCACTTTGTACACTAAATGCCCATACACTGAGCTACTTCACATAGATTTTCCTACTAACTACTCCACCGACCAAAAAACTCCTTAGTTTAATCCTTAACATATTCAATATTCAATATTCATATGTGGAGAGCTCAAATATTGACATTAATTAACATTAAGAAAATATATCTTATTATAGTATGTAAAGAAAAAATAACGATTGATACCATACTACTATGTCACTCTTTTTGCACTTTTCCCCAAATCTATGGCCTCTATGCCGCACAAACTTCTAATGGTTCAGTCATACTGAGAACATGTTTGTCTTCCACCCAACATTGCTTCCCACATATTTTCAGGTTGTAAAACCGATGTTATTTCAAGGGCTGAGAATAATATGAAGACAAGATTTGAACAGAAATATTTTACAGGCCTTGGTTTTGAACAAGATCTGAGATGGTGCTGCAACAACCTTATCTAATTTGACAGGGAATGACAACAGAGAAATGGAATTGCTACAAAAATAAATAAATAAATAAACACACTGACATTTCTTAGGGAACCCTATCTGAGATTAAAGCAGTTCATTTGTTACATCTCTTGTAACAAAAATACAACATACAAAACCATGCTACTATTTTAAGTGACGATGAACATCCCTGCCTTTCCAAAAAAACAAACAAAAAATTACATTCGAGGTAGTGCAGTTATTTTCTGTAAGGGTGCCCCTGTCACAACTGAACAGTAAACTACAGCCATGTAGAAGAATGCATCATTTACAGGAATTGGAAAAGTTAACTGTTTTTCTCCACGATGCCACATCCATGATAGTTTTACAATTATGCGTCTTTGAAGCATAGTTCACAGACGTGCTCGCTCGTGCCATTTTCAGCCACTTATGGAGGAAACTCACCAGCGGCAGAGGGAGAGGAGGCAGCACTCGTCGTTGCCGATGAGGGTGATCTGCCCCCAAGCGCGAAAAGCAGTTCGCCAGACGGCTCATTTTTTACCACTATATCGGCATTTGAAAGGTTGACTGGGTTGCAAATACCCATCTCTTCCTCTTGTGCCTGCTGACGACGTAGAGCTACCTAGATTGTCAAAAAGAAATGCAAGTCTTTATCGATGTGCCAATTTATAGTTTCATAAATAATCATAAATCAATCATAAATCTACTTGATTACTCTTAACATGCTCGCCTGCATTAGAGTTAGCAATGCCACTACATTAAAAACATTTTGGAATGGCCACCTTGAACATTGTATCCTTAAATTAATTGTATCAATTCATGTTTGTTTAACTTTGTAATCGCACACTATTACACGAGCCACAAGTCAATTTAGCAACAAACAAACAATCATACTCTGATGCAAAGATGTTGCTACAAAAGTTTACTTTGTTTATACATAAATGCCCACCAAAATGTTCTGCTAGCAACTACTGGGCTAAGTTAGCAACTACTAAGTCAGCTAATGTTAACATAGGGTGCATAACTAGTTCAAGGCATGCTATTGCAAACAAAAAAAGTTTATAAACAAATGATGACTTCCTGGTGGAAACAAAAATATTTATGCACATGCGATATTAGAGGGAAACGTTTATGCATGCAAAAGTTTTCTAAACATTTTGTTTTCTCTAAATTAGTATGTTAACATGCTAGTCAGTACCAACAGACACACATTTGATATTAGCTGTCACTAGCCAAGACCAGCTACCTGAGCCGCCATAACCCGCTGTCTCTCCGCAATCAGTTTGCATTTTTGACACTGGCAATCTCTCCAGTTACAGAATCGTTTGTGGCCCTTCAATGGCGACACATAGCCATGGTTTCTGCAGCGAGAACATTTTGGCATCCTCGGTGGTCGTTTTGACGTTGATGGGGAGACTGATCCGACATTTTCCATCAGATGCTGTGCCTGCTCCTCCTCGCTCATAGTTAAAAATGACTAATGTGAAAAGGAATAAACCAGAACGAAATGGCTGATCAGCAAAGACGACGAATTGACAAAACTGTTCTTGTAAAAAGCCTGCGATAAGATTGGACTTATAAAGCTGAGAGAAGTGGCAGGATAAAAACGCTACAAGGTTGCAGTTGTGCCACTAGCTTACTTTCCTCAAATGACCCAGAGAAAGTTTGGCGCGATCGTTGTGAACATTCCAAACCAGTGTGGGAGCAGTACAGGACCAAGGGACAGCACACCTCCTCCAACCTCTGAAGCAGGGAGACAAGGAACACCGAAGTTCATTTTTTTTTTTTTTTTTTTAGCCTTAGGAGAGGATTTGTTTGCTGCCAGGACGGAAGAATATCATAGTCTACTGTCTAGTGTGTGAGGATTATTATACTACCTGGACATCTGCTTTACAGCTACCGGCATACAGGTTGTATAGACCCAATTTAGCTCACGTTAAAGCTCATAAACTGTTGAGGCCCAACCTCATAGCATTTGTAAGTCTAACAGCAGAGGGCAGCATTTACTAACCATACAACCCTACAATTATTCTGATGTTCTGAGAACTTGGCCCAGGGCTGCATTTCTGACAACAGCTAGATGAATCCACTCCACTACCATCAAAATGTTCAAACATTAGACCTACCTCAATCCTAAATCAGTCAGTAAGGAGAAGATAATGAAAAAAGCTGAACTTGTAGACCTAAACTTAAAAAGGCCCTCACCAAAAACAGGCTATAGCTCAAAATTGTCTCCAGAAAAATATCTCGGTACTGCCATGAGTCCTTGTATGAGGTTTGCATCCTAAAAGCAACCCTGCCTTTCCTCCATGGCTGTGTACTTGGAGCTCCGGTAGACAATTCCAAGGTATACGGCACTCTGATTTACTATTATTGAATTGTGCCAGTGTCCATTAGAACTGTAAAATAGATATCTGCATGTGTGCGTTATGATGTATGGCAGCAAGCTGTAGACTACCTCTGTATGTGATGGTGGTAAATTAGACGTCCCCATGCGTAGACAAGGGTCTTGTAAAGTGCAGGAAATGAAATGTTGCCAATTAAAAACCACACCGCCACAAGGCTGCAATACTTTTCATTGCCTCACACAAACCATTTCCTTGGTCTGGTGCACTTTCCATTTGGAATAAAACCACCAAACAACATGATTCAGAGCTGTATAGCATACAAACACAATGGCCTAGAATAACCTATTTGCACGATGCTGTTGAAATGGTTGACTAACCATTACCATTGACTAAATTATCATGGAAGCGTATGTTTGTTACTATCATAGAGTCAGGGAGGTTGCAACAATTCAATTCACAAAATCAGACGGGGGATTTAAATTACATTGTTTTTATTAGTAAGATACAGAGAGAAAATAAATTACATCACAAGGCTGGTTGCCAAACCAACTACCACCAGATGAGGGAGCCAGAGTGCTAACTGTCAAAGGCAGCAAAGAAAATAGAGGGACCTGTTGGATTATTAAGGCCTTTCACAAGATTAAGTGTGACCGAGGGAAAATACATGTTTTAGTGTTGTTTACACTTCTATGGCAAGTCGAAGGCACTTCTGTTCTGATATTACATGAAGTACCTAATAACATCTATAACAGGATAGTTTATTGTACAAAGAAAAAGCTGTATCTCCAAGCTCTAGTAGCTCTATACAATACATTATGTACAATGACCATACAATTATACCTGCATTAAAAACTTTTAATTGATAAATATATAACTTCATGTACTATTAGGAAATAAAAGGAAATATCCAAAATACTGTGATTGTTTAAATATATATATATATATAAATGACATGTATATAAAAGTAAAGTTTATATCCAATTGAGATATAAGATCATTTGAAAATAGCCAGAAAATCTTGTCTTAGGAATCCCAATCAGCAAGCATCACACATACCTGCTGGAGCTTTGCTAGGATACAAACAGGACTGAACACAAAATTGGCTGATACGAAACTGGGCAGCATATACACATATACTGTATAAACAGAGACGGTTACGTCTCGAGTATAAAGCTTTATTTTTGGGCAAAGTAACCACACACACAGAAAAACGAGTCCTGGGCACATCCATGAGAGATCATACCCCCCAAAGCTGATCACTTCAGGGCCACCTCACCATCATCTTTGAAGCACTTATTAATAACCACATCTCGATCATGCCGACCGAAGAGAATCTCTGCAGACAAAACCTCCAGTCAGACAGGCCAAGGCAAAAAAATACAAAAGGCCTCCAAACGTTTGACGTTCCAGTGCTATGCAAGTAATTTCCTCTTCTGGACGCTGGTGCTCAAGTGTTGAACCTTTCCTTTTCACACTTGCTCTGTCTGTCTGTTTCTTTGTTTGTCTAACATTCCTGACGAGGGGTGCTGGGGTACATTCAGTCAGTCCAGGGAGTGGAGGGCTCCTCAGCCTCTAGTCCTGCCAGATTTGGAGCAGGTCGCTCAGGGCACCAGCGCTGGCCACCAACTGGGTCGGACCACTGGAGAAGGAGCTTTGGGTTTTCCTCGTCAAACCTGAACCGATAGCAGCATGGAAGGAGAGGGCGAGTCGGGGGTCAGGTGGGGGGCATTCAGGGCAGGGTGGGGCTGGGCTGGGCTGGGCTGGGCTGGGCTGGGCTGGGGTGGTGTGGGTTGATTTGGGTGGGTGTGGGTCTAGTCGAAAACACTCCTCCTGGTGGGGCTGGGCGATGTCTTCCTGCTAAGTCGGGGCGTGCCCTGCGCGAAGAGACATAACACAGCAGGGTGAGTCACACAACGTCAAGAGAGAGGGACGAAGAAGAACAACATGGCCTACAACAACACTGCCTATCCCTCCACACCCAAGCAGATGAGCTCCGCTTCCTTAAGTCAATACTATATGGCAGCGCAGTTTTGGGACAAAAAGGTCCCGAGTTAGCCCTTTAACCCTACATGGATTAGGTTAAGACACACTGCTCTGTAATACCTCAGACATCAATCCACTGCAGCACTATTTAGGTGTTAAGCAGCAACAGCAGGGCACAGATCTTAGGGCACAGAATATTATGTGTACGAATTTACTGCATAAGACTTAAGACTTTAAAATGAAGGTCATTTTGTTGTCTTTGTACTTATACTCTGACAACAAACTTGCACATTGACAACAAAGTCAGATGAGGAAAGTGAAGGTTAGGGCACAGAATATTATTTGTACGAATTTACGGCATAAGACTTTAAAATGTCTTTGTACTTATACTCTGACAACAAACTTGCACATTGACAACAAAGTTGAATCTACTGTAATCAAGTCAGATGAGGCAAGTGAAGGTTAAGATGTTATGTTGGGAATCCTGGGTTGGAGAGGCATGAGGGTGTGTTTGGTATGAGGAGAGTGGGTGGAGATGAGTGGTGAGTGTGTGTGAGGGGTGGGGTTTGAGGGGAGGAGGAGGAGGGGTACACACCGGTGACTGAGCTTTGGAGAAGTTGACATGGGCGTACAGCAGCACTGCAATGTCCTTGTGTCCCGCTTCCAGAGCTATGGACAGGGCATTGCTCTCGTCCTGCACACACACACACACACACACACACACACACACACACACACACAAGGAAAGCATTCCATTAGCAACGCAGTCTTGCTGGTGAGTATCTCAAGTGTTTAGGGTGTACACAGACAGGCCGCTGAACGACAGGACACACTCTCTCTCTCTCTTATCACTCACACACACACACACACACACACAAACACGCACACGCACACGCACACGCACACGCACACGCACACGCACACGCAGACTCTCTCACACACACACACTCTCTCTCTCTCTCTCTCTCTCTCTCACACACACACACACACACACTCTCTCTCTCACACACACACACACACAGACAGAGCGAGAGCGAGAGACACTCACGCTGTCGCTGAGCGTGGCGTCACAGCCGGGCTGGGCGAGCAGCAGCTTGACGATCTCCACGTGGCCGTGCTCGCTGGCGCACATGAGCGCCGTGGAGCCCTCGTCGTCCTGCACGTTGACGTCGGCGCCGCACGCCAGCAGCGCCTTCACCATGTCCATCCGCCCGTGGCTCACCGCCAGCATCAGAGCCGTCTGACCCGCCTGGACACACACACACACACACACACACACACCAGAGAGGGGGAGGGAGGGAGGGAGAGATAGAGGGAGGGAGAGAGAGGGATAGAGGGAGGGAGAGAGAGAGGGAGGGAGAGAGAGGGATGGAGGGAGAGAGAGAGAGAGGGGGGAGAGAGAGAGGGAGAAGGAAAGGAGAGAGGGGAGGAAGCAGAGACAGATGGTAAATGACAGACTGATGACAGGCATGATGCTCTGATGCTCTGATGTAGTGCTTTATGATGCAGATTTATCCTACTCGTGACACTGAAATCATATACTGGGTATGACTCTAATATGCATAATTGCATATGCATAAATATAGCAAACATAAAATTCCTTTCATTCATATGTGTATATATACAGAATTTACATCTCACTGTGAGAGCACTGAGAGAGGGAGGGAGGGAGAGAGAGAGTGTGAGAGAGAGTGAGTGAGAGAGAGAAAGAAAAAGAAAGATGTTTTAAAAGATCTTTGTCTGTGTCTGTGTCTTTTCTTTCTCGGTGTGCACACATAAACTAACTCATCTACACAGAAGAAAAACAAACTGTGTTCTGTGTAACTCAGTGGGGTCAAACGCGTGGTCAAACAGAGAGCGGGGTGGGCACCCCCTCTGACCTGGCTGGCTTTGGCGTTGACGTCCCCTTTGCTGAAGAGCTCCTCCACGATGCGCATGTCCTTGGGCGACTCCACCGCCGCCAGGGCCGCCAGCATGATGGGGGTGTAGCCCGCCTTGTTCTGCTGATTGACGTTGCAGACATCTGCCACAAAAGGAGAGATTGACATCAGAAAGGCCTCCCGGAGACCGGCCCTCTTGTCAGAGAGCCAGAGGAGGAAGGCGGCTGGTACTGACGGATGGTGCAGACGAGGGGGGGGGGGGGCAGGACACACACACACACACACCAAGGGATGTACAAAGTGTTCACTCACGCACACACACACAGACCATACGCAAGCACTGTCATACACACATGTACAAGAACGGTCTGGTCACACACACATGCAGAGCATCTACAGTACACATTCAGTGAAACACACACACACACACACACACAGACCATACACAGGCACTGTCATACACACATGCACAAGCATGGCATGGTCACACACACATGCAGAGCACTGCTAAGCAGCATCTACACACAGACAGAACACACACACACACACACACACACACACACACACACTGTTTCCTATTGAGCCCATCATCTCTTTTGAGAAAGGGGTGGGAGGAAGGAGCTTCGGGGGGCTTAGCGAGTCAGGGGCATCGTAGGCCGAGGGGTTTTGGGGCCGGAGGATCTGAGAACGGCGGCTAACAATGGGCACAATGGAGCCGCACCCCCCCACCCCCCACTACACCCCCCCCAAAGCACGGGGCGTCCGGCAGCACCGGCGCACAAAGGGCCCCCCCCTGTCCAGACAATGGGCCCTCTCCCCTCACAAGGGCCCAGCACCTCATCATACTCCACTGGGCTTTTCACAAACGGGGAGCTGCGCTGCCTTACTGCCTTACAGCTGCGTCTGTGGAGGACAGCTCAGCTCAGCTCGCCCATGAAGACCAAAAAGGGGGAAGATTAGAGCTATGAGGAGGGGGGGGGGGGGGGGGGGGGTTGTACTAGCTGCTAACTTTGAAGTGTGTGGATGTGATGTGTGGGGGGTGCAGAGCTGAGGAGGCACATCAGAGAGGGACGATGCCTTTTTGATTCGAGTAATGAGCTCTTTTGCTCCGCCATTACCCGCATCGTTTCTTAATTAAAGAGAAACACGTTGACATGTGTTACAAATTGAAGTACAAATTCTTTTTTTTTTTTTGGGGGGGGGGGGGGGGTTGATCTGACGTTAATACAAACTGGGCGCCTGCTTCACTGGAGATTAAAAGGACTCCTTGAAGCACCCCATCCATCTGAATCACAGACTATAAACTTCGTATCAGGCTTGAGAGCATTTTAATTACCTCATAATTATACAGAGTGCCTCATGTTCAAGTGCTACTGAACAGAATCGTAATCTGAACATGCATGTGTGTGTGTGTGTGTGTGTGTGTGTGTGTGTGTGTGTATGAGTGTGTGTGTGCGTGTGTGTGTGTGTGTGTGTGGTTAGGAGAGGGACTTATTTGCGCTCAGTTACTGTACCTGCGTCCAGCAGCGTCTTGACGATGTCGAAGTTGGAATGGGACACGCTGTAGTGCAGGGCGGTGTTGCCGTTGCCGTCGGCCATGTTGACCACGTGCCGCAGCACTGGGCCGGAGACGGCGCGGAAGGCGCCCAGGTAGTCCTCCACCATGGCCGGCACCGCCGACTTCTGGCTGGACACGCGGAACCACTCCTGCTGCACGGTGTTCAGGCACGCCCGCTGCGGAGTCACAGAGAGAGCCAACAACAGCAGAGAGAGGCCGTCAGTGGGGAGCTGTGGCACAAGTGGCATCACAACCCCTAATCCGTAACGTTACCACCTTTGGGTTTAAGTGCCCAACGGGGACACGTGTTTGGTTCTGACCAGCTGACCTTTTGCCTGATGAAGACCCAGTAGGGTCGAAACGTTGCATTTTTTTCATTAAACCGGGAGCAATTATCAGTGTTGCGGACATTACCTTTTTCTTCCATATTACTCTACATTTGTCCTGCACCTGCAAGGTGGGATGTGCACACAGCTACTCTCCTTGGTTCTGACCAGCGGCCATTTCTCAATCCCACCCCATCTCTCGGTCTTTCTGTTTCTCGGTCTCTCGGCCTCTCCCACTCGTTTCTTATCACCGTCAACACTGTCCTATCTACTGGATGTGAAGGCAACAGCCCACAAATGAAGTTCAAAACTAAAGACGGACAAGGGCGTCAGGAAGCGGAGCGGGCATTCCCGAGATGCCGAGGGCCAGCTTCCCTCATGGCGTTCTCTGGGGGGGGGGGGGGGGGGGGGGTGCAGGTTTCCTTCCCGCCACCATTATTCCACACTTCCTCCTCGTTTTCGATTAAGCGTTCTTGGACCGCGCCGCTGTTTAACAAAAGCGTCACTCGAGGCCAACTTCGCCAAGAACTAACAAACAAAACCCTCGCTGCAAAAATGAACGCTTTTCCAAGCATCAAAGGTGGCTCACGGCCGCAAATCTATAAATGCTCCAGGATTTAATTATGACTGGTTCCACGCGAGGGGGGGGGGGCAGGGGGGAGGAAAAATAACGATATGTGCAAACCGCCCCAGGGCAGATCAAGCGCAGCCTGCCAAGAAGGGGGCAAACACCCTGCAGGAGTGGGCAGTTGTGCCAACTGCCCCGCTGGAGTCCTTTCAAAGCCGCGGCCGGGTGAGGGCTGCTGCTGGCTGGGCTTGGCATTCCTTCATAGGGCATTAGGCACCCAGGGCCCAGGGCCCGCCTCAGCACTTCAGAGCGCGGGGCACGGCCCGGTCCGAGAGATGAAACAGCCCGTCATTCTAATTTATCCTGAGGCCTCGTTTGTTCGCCCTGAGCTGGGCTGTTTGGAGAGCACAGGAGTCTACAAAAGCCCCAAGCCAACACAGATGTTCAGGAGTAAGAATGAGAGGAGGACCGAGAGAGGAGGAGAGAAGAACTAGAGGGGAAAAGCATTCTGAGAAAGTGCTCCCTCCAGGGAGAAACACAGAGAGAAGGGAAAAAAGTCACAGACTGTAGTGTTTGAAGTTCAAGGTTATTTAGTCTATGCATGTCTTACCACATCTTTGCTGGTCAGTGACTTGGAATCGTTCAGGTGGGCTTTCAGCACATTGCACGCCGACACCATCTTTTCACTTAACTCGTATCTGTGGCAGAACAGGAAAGAGGTGTATTTGTATGCGCATGTCTTCCATTATTTATTTAACATTCATTTATTTCCAGAATAACTTGAATCATAGGTCTGTTGTGGGGCTTTATGTGCAGTGCAGATTGGCCATGTCCAGCACTGGTCACTCACCTCTCTCGCCTCTCCTGCTTCTCTGAGCCGCTGAGCTCAGCCCTCTTTCCCACCTCCACCGCTCCTTCGTTACAGAACTCCTCTCCTCCCATTCTCCCTTCTCTGACATTCTTCTGCGCCTCCTTTCCTTCCTCCTCCGCCTCCTCCTCCTCCTCCTCTTCGTCCTCCGAGCCCGAGGAGCTGCTTTCCTCGGAGCTGGAGTCGTCACTCGACGTGGTCTCGTACCTGTGGACAGGAGGTTGGGGAGTTAGCCACAGGACCTGCGGGACGAGCTCAGGAATGGAGAGGATGACACGGGAAAAGAAAACGATAATCCTGGACATCCACATAAACTATTCATGCTCATATCAAAGGCGCTCTAAGCGATGTTGGGTAACTTATGTTGACGTTTAAACAAAACAGACTACTCTACTCTACACCCTTCCCCTCCCTCTAGTGCAATTTAAACTCTCCTGAACGCGCATCTCATTGGTGAATGGCTGGAGGAGTATATGTTTCATAATTCAAGCCGCACCAGGCTGTTTTTGTTGCCTGGGCAGTCTATAGAGACTGTGTTTTTATACAGTGTATTCAGGGACAGGCAGCTAACGAAGGTTGAGGAAATGTTTACTGTATCTGACACAAATATTTTAGCTTAGAAACTGCATAACATCGCTCAGAGCACCTTTAAAAGACCTATTGTCTATTGTTTAAAACGGACTAAGCATAACACTACACAATGCCAAGGTCTTTATTCCATTGTTCCACTCCTGTGTCTCTTGTCATAAACCCTATAGTTGTGACACTACAGACAGTTAGCCATGTCTGATCCAAACGCTGTGACTCAAACTGCAAAAAGCCTGCCTTAAGTAACACAACAACGACCGTATTATATTCTTACTCTATTTGCTGCTAATACCTGTGTGATCGGGCATTGCTTTGTCTTTCCTACAGTGACACAGAACTCTCTGTTATCAAAACAGAATCCCCGCATATTTCATTTGCGGTGGGTCTTTGGCACATTCTCTTGAACCAAAGCCATTAAATCTCCTTGAGAAAATAGCTCTAGGAGTTCCAACAACACAAAACTGCCCAAACAGGAAGGGACAACAGGAAATTAGAAAATTAATTACAAGATTCAAAACACCCCGGACTGTTTTGGTGATAACAATGACTGTCTGAAGAGATGTCTACTTAGTCTTGTGTGAAACAAACAGCAGGAAGTCTCGCATTCTTTACATTGTTGTTTGACTTAATCATTACATCCTAAACGGTAGGTGACAGTGTTGAGAAGTAGGGGTTCCTGAAACTCACCCTCCATTGACGCCCACAAACTGCAGGTTCTTTTTGGTACCGTTGGATCCCTGACGGCCATCTTTCTTTTTCATGATGGACTTCAGGGTATTCTGACTGCCAGACTGACCTACAAATCAATCATAAAGAACCTATGTTATTACAACTGTTATTGTGATTTGTATTTATTACCTTTTTGGATAATTTAGTTAGCAATAATTTATTCACAACATACGGTACTGATACACAGTGCATTTTCAGTAGTCACTCAGGTGTGCTCCCTGTCAATCAAATCACCGATGGTGTTGCTTGCACCTTGCATTACCAGTTACTCCACTACTTCAACCACAAGAACATTCAGTCACCAAATAGCTTTAGCCGACACAATCCATCCCCTCGTGAACCGTCTGATTTGATTTGGCAAGAGAAACCCCAACTCAGCCAACGCACTCGTGCACAGACACGCTGCATGCTCCGCTCTGTGCTTACAGGACCTCTGTCGAGGGCCGGGGGTCAATAACTCAAGTCAGTCGGCGGCTCCGTTCTCCCTGCACTAGCGTAAACATCAAAAGAGCGCGCGCACTGCAGCTGAACTTTCTTCCCCCCGTGATTCACGTGTGCGGAGATGCGCTCTGGAAGCGAGTCATCCATCAGCGCCGCGAGGCGGAGGAGCCCCGGAGCAGGAGCAGGAGCCTCTGGCGGGGAGGAGGCGCGGGAGGAGGCGCTCCTGCCCTTTTACAGTATCAGAAAAAGCCACCTTCTTTCTCCCCCCCTCCAAAAAAAAAAATTAAAATTAAAATTACAAAACGAGAAAAAAATGAAGAAAAAGGGAAAAAAAGAAACTCATTCTGTGTGGCAAGGGGAACTCGTCCCAAAACCCCCGGAACTATCCCAAACATTTTAAGTACAGGGTCCGTCTGGCCAAGTAGCAGCAAGAGACCGCGGCCTCTCTGCTGCAAGTCTGTAAAGAGAACAACTCCGTTCAGTGCCAGGACTTGCCTTCCACATACGGGGGCCTCTGGCTCTTTCGCTCTTTTTTCAGACTTACTTTCATTCTTACTCTCCCTCTCTCCTTCTCTCCCTCCCTCCATCGTTCAATCATCCTCTTTTCACATTCTATCCAGGAGGAAGCACCATACAGCAACATGGTCATTGTCATGCTTCCCATATTTTGACAAGTGAGGGTCTAACTAACCGGCCTGAGGGTGCTTAGCTGAGACATAGACTGAATATGGAGCGCACACACATACAGTACACACATACACACATACACACATACACACATACACACATACACACATACACACATACACACAGAGTAATTTCAGGGTAACTAATGGCTGTGTTATCTATCTGATAAATGGTGTCTTTTGTGTGAGTGGGACACTGTGGTCATCTTCCTGACCCAAGTGGCCGTGGGCCGAGAGTCTCTCACCGTGCAGGGCCGTGGACATCTGCTGATCCATGCGGCTCTTCAGCTCGGCCTGCCGGCTTTCGTCCGTGACCGTCACCCCTGAGCTCACGCTCTCCGTCCCTGTCTGGATGACCTCTGACCTCAGGGTCAGGGACTGGGAACTCACCCTGCTGACCACCTGCTGGTCTGCACGGGAAAAAGCAAAACAAAATAACAAGGTAAGACACGGACATAAACGATCACAGATCGCCCACATACAACACTTCTTTTTCCCGTAAACAGTCCTTCACGCGAACTCAATTACATTCAAATTGGACTCATCTAGCTTTATTGGCAAGATAAATGAAATCACTCACACACTCACTCACTCACTCACTCACTCACACACTCACACACTCACACACTCACACACTCACACACTCACACACTCACACACTCACACACACCTATCTGGCATGGAGGACAACAGCATTACGCGAGTTGCTGGTGGAGGGGAGAAGTGATCTGAAATGTACCCCAGTGCTCAGAGCTCTTCCCAGTTTGGTCACACATGAGAGCTTTGGCACGAGCCCCATGATAATGAGAGACATGCTGATGCTTGCGGTGTGGAGTGGTACATTCCACAGAGGAAGGTGGAATCTGGCATTCCACACTCACAGACACTAAAACTATTTTTTTTATAGATCAATTATATTAATAATGGAACATTAAAAAGCTCTACTGGAAGAGTGGTCTCTTTTCAGAAATAAGAAATGGTGCTGTTGATGAGATTATGATTTGATTTGTATACATTTTACTGTTTAGGTTATTGACAAATTCACTTTTCTTTCCCTGTCTTCATACCTGGATGGTCCCCCACACAGACACTTAACAGATTATCTGTTAAGATTCAAGCTCATAACGTGTAGTTAACAGAGCATCAACAGATCGCTTGTTGATAATCTGAGAATCTGTAGAGAGTCTGTGGGTGGATTATCTAAGCAAAGTGAAGTGAAAGGGACATAATTATGTTAACCATAGATCTTCAACCATACAGCATTTCCAAACAGCTTTTAAAATATTACATTCGTTCAAACTACATGAACAGCGCACACATATACATTCCTCTGGTTACAGAGCTTATACGGACTACACAAGGAAGAATGAACAAGCAATGAACAAACTGTTCTCTTTACAGAATCAAAAAAAGAGCTTTCTGAGAACACCTGACAAGCCGATTTCTTTCTTCTTGGTCCAGAAAAGTGCTTTAAAGTGCAGATGAAGTGGAAACATCCTGCTCTTGGCAGTGGCTAGTGCAGCTGGCCGTTCACCACAACTATTTCATTTCACTTCACTTGCGCATTACACTTCTGACCAGCTATTCATAGCATGGGCCGTGACTTGCCAATTTTCACCCATAATTTCATCCATAAACACATTATAGTAAATGCTACTTTACATTAAATCGGAGTGAAAAAGTAGGCTTGTGTTCGTCTATGCTTTGTTGAACTGTGACAAGCGATACCGTCTAGCCTACTGCTGTACATTAGGATGAGGATGATAGATGGTCCAAATCAGCAGCTGTTTATTTAAACAGCAGAAAGCGCTCACATTCCTCAATCACTGTAAGCAACTAATCAACTTTGCCCAGAAAAAATCCCACATGGTGTCCTTCCCACAGGCGACTTCACTCATCTGAGTGCAAATAAGATTGATTTAAATATAGCATCTTAATAAAACAAATACAAAACAGAACATCTGCCTGTTGGGGGGATGTGACAGGAGCCAATGTCGCTCAGACGCCTCGGCCCGTTACATAACGAGGGGGACCTGTGAATCAGCATCAGCACAAACTGGGGGTGGGGAGGGGGGTGGGGAGGCCCAAAACAAGAACAACAGCGCAGCCATTTAGCGCGAGCTGCTGCTTCCTAAAAGGAATGAGCTCACTGTTGGTTTATGGCCAAAGCCCTGATGCATTTTTCAGGGTCAGAGATAACTTTGCCCTGTCAGATCCGATCAGTCATCACACACACACACACACACTCACACACAGTGAGCAACCTCTGCCACATCAACGTCCACCCCTCACCCCTTGCTAGCCTGCCCGAAAGACTCACTCAGGCGGGGGTGGGGGGGAGGGTCTGGTCGCGGGGTCCGAGGGGGTAAAAATAGACTTCTGGACACAGGCCATATTCTAAGGCTAAAGATCTATACGCTCTGAGGCCCTGTTGTTTTGTGAGGCTCCACTCTTTCTGAGGGTGAACAGTCAGCCTTTTCATAGTCAAGCAAAGTCCCTGTGGCCTGTTCCACAAACACTTTCCATCCTGGGAGTGAATAAAATCTAAATTTACTGCCCTAACACAGCACATCATACGATCACGCCACTAAGCTGGGTGCAATCAAATTTGCAACGAAATTTGTAGAAAACTATCAAGTGTACGTAAGTGCCGTGTATATATGTTACTTGACTTGTTACTAAGCATTAAATGAAATATTTCTTTCAACATTTTTAGAAAGTTTCAGCGACGAAGAACTTGCTTGCTGAATCATCTTGTTCCAAGTCCATCTGTGCTTATATTCAATGCGCTATCAATCACCGGCGATATCCACAGTGGAAGTTATAGCGCGTCAGAGGCGTGCTAATGTAAGCCGTCACTCACCTCCTCTCGTGCTTCCATCGGCGGCCCGCTTGGTGACGTCGGTGGTGCGGAGCTCCTCCACGCTGCCGTACTTCATGACCGAGTTGATGGACGACAGCGTGTTGACCAGCTGGCTGTTGATGGAGCCAAACTGGGTGTGCGGCTGGCCAAAGGCGTCGGCCAGCTCGCTGTAGTTCTCCGCCAGCAGCATCTGCTGCTCCTGCAGGAGCTTCTGCACGCGCTCGATGTAGTGGTCCAGGCCGGCGCCGGACGCTGGCGGTGGTGGACCCGGCAGGACGCAGCCCGGAGGAGCCAGAGGCGGCACCTGGGTCTGGGTCTGGGTCTGGGTTTGGGTTTGGGTCAGCAGCACGGCCGCGGCCGGGTTCTGACCGGGCAGGGAGAGGTTGGGCAGCTGGGGAAGAGAAGGCCCGCAGGCGATGGTCCGGGTCTTCAGTCCCACCAGGAAGTTGTCGTTGACGCAGACCTGCCCCACCCCGCTGTCTTTGGTTTTGCCCGACGACGACGACGTCGTCGACGACCGTTCGCTCCCGGCCTCGCCCGGCGTTGCCGTCCCGACGGCCACCGAGCGCGTCTTCACCGTGGCCTGCACGTCCTTGACCAGTCCCTCGCCGACGGCCACCGTCCGGGTCTCGGTCGGCGCCGTGCTGGTGTGCTGGTCTCTCGTGCTCAGCTCCGTGTCCGTGCACGAGTCCACCACGGCGATCCGCTCCGTGCTGGTGGACCGGCTGACCCCCAGCGCGTCCGTCTCGGAGTACTGAGACGAGGTCTCGGGCAGGACCGTGGTCCCCCGGTCCGCACGGCTCACGGCGTCCGTCTCGGTCCCCGCGCTGACCAGCTCTTTGACGGGGCTCACCGTCACGTCCACCGAGCAGTCCCCGCACCCGATGGACCGTGCCTCTCGGGCCGCCTCGGCCTCGGCCTTGCGCAGCAGCCCCAGGCTCTCCACCGTCTCCTCCGTGTTGACGCTCACCTCGCACACGCTCGGCCGCGCGCCCACGCTCTTGTCCGTCACGCTCGCCCGCCGGCCCACGCACTGGTCCCTCGACTCCGTCCGCTCGCGCACCACCCACCGGTCCATCGGCACGTCCGGGCCCGCGGCCGCCGCTTTCGTGTCCGGCCGACAGGACACCCCTACCTCCTGGACCTGTACCGCTTTGTCGTCGTCGTCAGCGCCGCTGGACTCTTCGTGATTCCCGACTCCGAGGCTGTGAGTGGACACGCAGGCCTCGACGGCGGTGCTGTACATCTCGGGCCGGGCCGTGCAGCCCTTGTCGGCCTTCTTGCGGCTGCCGCCGGCCGCGGCCTGCTGCAGCTCCAGCTTGAGCTTGCTCATCTCCATCTGGTGCGTGGTCTCCTTCAGCGACACCTCCAGCCGGTAGATCTTCTCCTTCAGCGCCTCGATGGTCTGGTGCTGCAGCTCCAGCTCGGCCTCCGCCTCCGAGCAGGTGCCCAGCATGGCCTCGGTCACGCCCACCGCCGCGCTCCGCGTCTCCGCGCGCTCCGTCCCCACCGACGCGTCCCGGCTCCGGTCCGGCGACGAGCGGCGGCAGATCACCACGTCGTTCATGTTCTCGTCCGAGCCCACGGCGACGGACTTCAGCTCTCGACTCGACTGCTTCTGCGGCGCGACGGCCGCGGTAGCGGCGGCGGCGCGGTCATTCTGGGTCTGACCTCTGACCTGCCTCCGCTCCTCTTTAGTGGCCGACCCCGGGTCCTGGATCTCCTTCTCCAGCGCCTGCATCTCGGCGGTCAGCTGCCGGAACTCCTGCAGCCGCTGCGAGCTCTGCTCCATGCCCTCCAGCTCGTCCTCCGAGTCGATGTGCAGCTCGGACCGCCTGCTCGGCCCCTGCGCCGGCACGGCCGCAGCCGCAGCCGCCAGCGACGACTCGAACTGCTCGGCGCTGCCCACGCTGTACGAGCGCTTCCGGAAGCCTCCGGAGCCCGCCGGGCCCTTGGCCTGCTGCGAGGCCATCTGCCGCTTCTCCTCCTGCAGCACGGCGATCTTCACCTGCAGGATGGGGATGGTCCTCACCTGCTCCTCCAGCTCCTTGAGCCGCTTGAGCGCCACCACCATCTGGTCGCGGATGTGCTGCAGGTGCGCCGGGCTCACGTTGGTGACCGGCGTGGTCATGCCCGAGCTCATGGGGCTGTGGCGCATGGACGAGCCGCCCATGGACGGCGTGAAGTAGGGGTTGTAGCCGTCCACGCTCCCGGTTCCCCCGCCGCCGCCGCCGTTGCTGAACAGGTGCCCGTTGTGCTGCGTCAGCAGGTGGTGGTGCGAGCCGGGCGACACCTGGCTGGGCACGCCCGCCGAGCCGCCGAAGGAGGACGAGGCCAGCGAGCTGTTGGAGCCCGTGCCCCCGAAGCTGGCCAGCCGGCGGCGCGGCGGGGGCAGAGGGTCGCTCGGCGCGGCGGGCAGAGGAGGAGGAGGAGCGAGCGCCAGCGGCTGGGCCAGGAGCCGCTCCTGCTCGAGGCGCCGGCGCGTCTCCATCAGCGTCTTCTCCACCTGCGGGTTGTGGCGGGGGAAGAGCCGCGGGGAGGGAGGGGGCAGCTGCTGCTGATGGTGCTGATGGTGCTGCTGCTGCTGTCGGGCCTCCAGGACACTCAGGAAGGCCTGGGGGCCGTCATGGACCGGGTGAGTCGGGAGGGTCACTGGGCCGGGTCGGACTATCTGCGACTGGGGCAGGGCGTGAGGATGAGGTGGCGGCGGTGGTGGTGGAGGCGGTGGCGGCGGTGTCGGCTGACTGGCGGACGTGAGGAACACGGGCGACGGCGAGCGCTTGTTCTCATCGCTGGCGGAGGACGAGAGCGAGTCGGTGGACGTCCACTCGGCCAGGCCTCCGCAGCCTCCGCCACTGCTGCTGCTCACGCTGTTGTTGTTGCTGTGCTGCGAGGAGGTGGAGGGCCGCGCCGACTTGGGCTTGCGCTGGATGTTCAGCTTCTTGATGGTGTTGCCCCGCTCGATGTCGTCCACATACTTCAGGAAGTCCAGGTCTAGCTGGAAGCCGTACGGGGTCTCCAGGTAGTACGGAGCCACGGGGTCCTTCTCATCCTCATCTTTTTCTGTCAATTCAAAAGAAACAAAAAAAGCTAATTAACACCACTTCGCCTGAAAATCCCTTTTTACCAACCAACAATTCTTCAGTTCATTCCATTGACATTCAGCCATTAGATTACACACACAGCATGGTGTATGACCAACTCATGAACTGGCTTCTCTTATATCTCGCTCTACCTGGCAATAAGAAGCAGATTAATAACTTCCTCCGGTTGCTATGGCGCTCCACTTATGTAAGCCTTCAGCAAATGACCAGCAACATTTGTGTCAACAAATGACCCTGATTGTGGCGACAGAGAACAATGACTATAATCTAGTGGCAGCTATTTCCCCTCAACTGCAGCTAAAACACAGTCACATCCCATTAGCGAGCTGCATACCAAACCTCCCTCTCAGGGGGATTCTCCTTACGAGCTCATTTAGTGGAGGGAGAGAGAGAGAGAAACACACACACACACACACACACACACACACACACACACACACACAACACACACACACAACACACACACACAACACACACACACACAACACACACACACACACATAAACAGACTCACACAGAGCACTAAGTGTTTCTCTGTTAGTCTGCTCAGACTGATCACTCTGATTTACTGGTGCAAGTAGTGACACGAAGGCAAATGTGCGTCTGACAGGCGGTAATCACTTTGGTGCGAGCGTGCTTCGTCACAGGAAAACTATCCCAGGCGTCTCGAAGAGGGTGGGGGGGGGGCAATGTTTTTGGAAGAAACCCACAGCAAGGATCTCTTTTTTTTTTTTAAGACTGCAGACACCCACGCAAAATGGCTTCACGCTTTATTGCCAAATGCTTTTTAGCTTTCGCGTAGCACACGTCTGTTAAGCTGTATACTGGTCTCGCAAAAAAAAAAGAGGCGTTTTTTTTTTATGGCAGAAACAGTCAGCCGTGCCAATCCCTGCCCATGTGCTGGTAACATTCTTGCTGCTGAGAGAAAGTGGAGCTAGGGGTGCAGGGAAGGGAGGTGTGTGGGGGGGGGGGGTCAAAGAGAACAAACATGTTCCTCTCTCTCCACACACACCCCCACCCTTCTGAAAAATCATTTAGTGGAAACTAGAGGCTTGGTCACGTTTAAAACATGAAAATTGCATAACCCTTGAGGCAAAACAAGGAGGGAACACTTGCCAGGAATAATAAAAAATAGAAGCAGCAGACGTTGTGATAACCAGTATCTATACCATGAGGAATTTGAACGCATAGGGAGGACATCCATCAAAAAAGCAGCTTATGTCAAAGTCCAAATTCCACACCACAGACAGAAAAAGCCTTCCAGTTTGTCAGGCAACCAGCAGCAGCTCTCTGTGAAATGTACAACTATCCAGGCCAAGGAGGCCAGCATACACAGTCACACACACACACACACACACACACACACACACACACACACACTCTCTCTCTTGTACCAGTCACTAAGCAAAACCCTCTTGCTTCAGTCGTTCTCTACCCTGTGTACAACCAGGCAGTCACACTCACCAGAAGTGTAACTTTCCCCAGAGTCTATTTACTGCTGCAGCGTAGCCCTCCACTCAAGCCACATCAACAAAGCAAAACAAAACGTCAATAAAAAGTTCAAACGACAAGAAATTTGTTCCGATCCAGATGTAAGCCGATCCAGGTTTGTTTGAGCTTCACTTACCTAGAGGCAGTCAGCCGTCCTGAATGAGAGCAAGAGAGTGTGTGTATGAGTGACTCCCTTCCTCCCTCCCTCCCTCCTTCCTTCCCTCTCTCGCTCCCTCCCTCCCTCCCTCCCTCTCTCTAATGTGCTTTTGTAAAGAGAACAAGCTGGAGTCTAGCTCCCTGCTCGCAGTGTTGCTCCTTCCCAATCTTCACTCCATAAGGGGAAAAATTCCAGTATTGGCGTAAACTTAGCCAAGCTCTGCTGAGCTTACCATAGGCTGACGGGCTCCTCCAATCACACTCAGCTCTCCTTCTCTCTCTTTCTCGCTCTCTCTCTCTCGTCTTTCTACCTCTGCACTAAGACAGACCCTCTTTTCTTCTGTTAGAGATACCTCACCACCCCCCATCACAATACTGTGCTTGGCCATACTGAACCTTGACCACAGAAATGCACTTCCTGTATACAAAAAACATCCTTTTTTCCTAGGGAAAAAAAAAACACCTCTAGGGAAAAAGAGCTTTCATCTGCCCATATACCAAAAGAGTATCATTCACAAACTTCCACACACAACCAGCTGCCTAAACACACAATGATCACACACAGCTATCTAGAGAAATAATTCTTTCATGACGATAGTGGCCACAGGCAGACATTACAAGACTTCAAACCAATGTCACCAATGTCACTATTCAGCAGCTGCACAACAGCAAGCTCAAACAGAAATGTGTGAAGACTTGAAGAACTGAGCTATAAGAACGGAACGGAGACGTCACCGGCAGCGAGACGGGGCTGTCCGGCACAGGCCACTGCCCCTGGACAGCTGAGGGCTGACCTCACCCCTGCGAGAACAGGCAAAGGTCACAGACCTGCTGCCTTTAGGGGGCAAAAGTGTCGGGATGGACGAGCTGAGACTGATAGGGCACTCCAATAATATTCTCACGTCACACCGTAAATCAGCCATTACACAAGGACTGGACAGGATGGTGAGCCACAAGCAAGCTTGCTCACAGAACACTATGTATCAGATGGATGGACACAAGTGGACTCAGCTGTAAACAGGACAACCGAGGCAGTTGATAAACGGACACATACAAATTGACCAGGGGAGGACACGGAGGAGCGACAGTTTGGATAAGATCAACCTCCGCTACAGAGCGTGCTAGGAGAGTTAACGTTTAACAGAGACAGCTGGTGCGGTATTCTGAGATAGAGACAATGAGGAGAAAGCAGATAGGATATCAGCCAATCAGTGTTAATCATTCGGAAAGACAACACCACTATAGGAATATAAGCCAATTACTACCAGGGAAATGAGGGGGGGGGGAACTGTCCTCACCTAAACTGTTGCAGTTGAGGGTTTTTTCTCCTGAGTGTTGTAGAAAGTCCTCCCTGACAAAGTCAAAAGACGTGGAGCGCTAACTGTTTGCTAAGGCCCGGATTGGCTGAAGCTCGGGAAAAGAATGGCAGGCTCATAAAAGCAGCCAGTGAGACAGCAGAATAAAAAAGGGCTGACACTGGAGACAGCGAGTGTATGATTTTAGACGAAGAAACGTGAGACAGTGGCATGCCAACATCATCATATGTTGTTTGCGAACAAAGTTCAGTTGAAAGGGAGAATTCAGAGGCCCTCGCTAAGGGGTGGGTGACAAAAACCAAAACACTAGTCAGAACCAAATGCATACACAATACAGTATGTGTACACTGTTTGAAAGACAGAGTAATTTATGTTAAGTTAGAGCATAGTGAAGTTGTACACTGGGAAAATGAGCTATGCCCATTTCCAAAATATATTCCAGTATATTCCAAGTGTCTAAGTGTTCCATCTACAATCAAGCCTCACATTCTTCAGAAAACCATGTTTAAAATAGCTCCACAGATCGTCCACTTTGTTTCGAAAATGTGCTCAGCTGGACTGTGCTATGTTTTCACAGGTTTTTTGTCAGCTGAAACATGTCAAGGCCTAACTAGCCAATGAAATGTAATGTTAGTGTCACATAAACAACTGAAAATAGAAGGCCCCTAACATTCCTATCAGCTTGGGTTTTCAACTCACATGTGGGCATATAGACCTTATGACACACACGCACACACTCTCTCTCACACACACACACACAAAGAGGACTGATTACAGCACAAGCATTCCCAATCCAGTCAGCACAGATGTGAACAAGGCCCCATTTATTATCCTACACTAGCTGAGACGCAGTTCACCCTCTCCAGACAACATGTCATTACAAATCCTCTATCTGCGCGTCTAATCGCGCTCCTTTTACAACAACTGGTACAGCTTGTGCTACGCCACTCCCAACACACACACGGCGTTGGCACGGACTGGTACCCTTGTGGAAGGGTCTAACAATCCTCTGCCCCCACCGCCACTGTCCCTAAGGGTACGAGCCACAGGCCTGGTGACTTTAGATTTCTCCCACGCCACACAGCCCATGTTTGTCCTCCAAACACACTTTCTGTCATCTCTTCTGAGGATGAACACTGGCTGGATTCTGCTTTTCTTTCCTTGAGTCGGAATCTCAAAAAGTTCCTGCGGGCCGTCGGAGTGGAGAGCCCGTAAGTCGTGGCAGCAGACAGGGCGAATTCGCCGAATGTTTGCAATGAAAATAAAATGCAGACAGGCATGTTTGGCCTTGATATAGACGCTGTGATGATGAGGGTGGAAAAACAAACAGCGAGAGCCTGTTGCAGATACAACGGCTAAGAGAGAAGTCAGGCCACTGTCAACCCATAAACTCTTCCGCTTCAAATCGAAAACTCATGCACTCCTGCAACTCATGCATTTCATTGTGAAAGTGACATGAGATGCTGGAATGCTTCCGCGTAGAAAACTCAGCCTGATATGTTTTTTTCCTACACCAAACCAGTTATTAAGCAAGCGAAGTTTAAGATTACAGTTAGAGATATTTTATTTTTAAAAGGAGCTATCCCAATATAGAAAATGGGATGCAAAATGCATTTTATGGTTGCCATCTTACAATTCATGGACCAAAAAAGAAACCTTATCCTTCAACCTATACTGCACCCAGGGATGTGAGGGCAGTTTTACTGTATGCAATGTTTATTTGACTGAAAACAGGCAGCTGGACATTTGCAACATACTGTATACTTTACCTGCCATACATGTTTCTAAATGGTTAAGAATACGCTCTTAAAAGCAAGTTCAATATGTTCAGACTGAAGACATTCATTGGAAATGAATGTTAAACACGCTAGCCATACTACAGTGATAACTAGAGCCTGGAGATTCAACCAATACAATGGAATGTGAATATGGCAATGGCAATCAATGAAACAAAACTACATGAAGCATTACAATGTCTGTCAATACGGTATTATACACACATTCATCATCTTCTGAAAAGAAACCAACATTTTATCACACGTTAAAACAAGTATCAGCTGGGACGACAAAGCTCTTATATCTATTTAAAAAAAAAAAAAAAAAAATTGTGAGCAACAACCTCTCAACAAAGCAGACATCAATCAAACCAGTCTGTGAACCAGTTTCCCTCAGAAAGCTTCCTGGAAGCCAAGGGCACTGGACCAGACATTCCATACCTTATAAAAACCCAAGTTTCTGAGTCATAATATCACCCTACCACAGAGCCCACTGCCATGAAATTACTATGGGAA
>NC_085001.1:24252787-24260287 GCF_963854185.1 Sardina pilchardus
GAAGGCTTATTTGTGATTCTAAAGAGGCAAACCAACGGCCAGCCTAAAAATACACGAAACAAGAAAACGCTTCCTTTGGGCTTACCGTGTTGGATTACAAAGCCCTTCAGAACATGCCACACCAATGTTCCAACCTTTTGAAAGTAAAACTTTTTGCAAGACCAGCAATGGTTTATGACTACATGGCTGAACCGAGCACAATCAGGCCGGCACTGAGGCTGTCCAGACATCATGCTGATCTTAAAAACACCAGCATCCTTAGAGATTATCCTGTGGTCTGATGCACAAGATCAAACAGATACTGTTTCTGGTCAATAGTTGTTTCGCATGGCACGGGCAGGCTATCTTTCCGAGCAAATTTTTGCTGAGATTACAGTCTGGAAACACTCAAGGGAGATGAGTTCACTTTGGTAGATTTTGGGGCCGGTCAATCAGCAACTACTACAACTATCGTATATCCAAGAGTTCATCATAACCTTTAAAAATATGCTATTCTGCCGCAACATGACACTTGGAACAAAAATATGAGTGACAACAATGAATGTAATATGATTTCTGGAAAACAAGCTAGTTACCTCAAGCTAGTTACGTGTTTAGTAGAGTGAAAACTGCTACATCTCATAAGTATTCATATAAACAGTGATTTTTAGTCATCATGCCAATTAGCAGCTAGTGAAGAAAGTATTCAAATAAATGCCATAGCTCTGAATATGTCTGCTGCAGAAGGCCTATAAAAACACTGGATAAGTCATTAACTGGGCTTAATCACACAAACTCACACATATATTTATGCATAGCCACAGAAGCACTACACATGCTATTAGGCACGCATACACACACACACACACACACACACCACTGGACCAGGGGGATGCACACTGTGCCAAGCTCCACTCTCTGGGTCTGGTTGTGTGAGCAGGCAGACCTGGGCAATGTCACATGCTAGAGAGTCAGACCAGACAGAGAACTGACCACAGATCTCCAGGGATTCAGTCTCCATTGGCTGGCCGAACACAGGCACCTACAGAGGGGGGAGCGGAGAAACTCAACACTGTAGCCGCTGCCACTTCAACAAAGGCGCCAAAGGCACAGACACTTAGCCAGTGTTAGCATAGCCAGCCAGTCTATCCGTTTAACCCTGGGTATGCCGTTAAAGGAGCTTGAAAGCAAGTGCAGGTACATGATCCGATGATGATGGTCATTTTATGGTTGTTAACTCGGAGGGCATGGCAACTCAGAGGAACAGTGCATTATTAATGAATTAATGGTTTGAGGCGGTCAGACGCAATGCATGCTGGGAAGACAGAAAAGGTAGCTTTTCAGCAACTGAGGCTATTTGAACGGCCAGCAGTGTAGCTTCAGTTGAAGCCACATCTCTAGACACCACCATTCCCTACTAATTAGGGAGAACATAGTCTAGCCAAGTCAATTAGCAACACGAAGCCTGTCGCAGCACAACTCGGAAGTAAATATAGGTTTTTTTAAAAATTATATATAGAGCAAACTAGTAGACATGATGCATCAAACTCCAAATTCATGACCTTTTATGGATTGCTTACAAAGTATTAAGCACACATGTTACTTTGATTGAAGTGAGAATTAGTGCGATTTTGCAAGGTCATTAATTATGACCGTTAACTGCATTTTCAGGTACTCAACCATGACATGACGTGACATTTAATCTACTATCCACCACTTTACAGTTGCGATAAACTGATCGTAACACACAAGGTAGTATTTCTCCACAGGTAGTCACATTGACACACACAAAGAATCACTGCAAGAATAATTTCTTCACAACTAACAAAAACAGGCACCATTTTTTAGTAGTAGTTAACAAACTCGAAGATATAAAACTGCGAATGGAAAGATCAGAAAAAAACATCCAGACGCACATGGCCTACCTTTCACTTTCATTCTAATCCCTGACCGACGGCACACACAACAGCACTGCGTGAGTGGCTGTGGCAATGGTTGCGGTCAGCACCGTGGGTCCCGCTATAACCTACGGCTCTCCTCAACAGAGGAGGTATGGGTTACAGCTAAGATTAGCAGACTTCCTCAGATGACAGCCAAACGATCCCAGCACTAAAACAGGAAACGATGCCCTGCTAATTGTGGCCAGAGAAAAGAGAGAGAGAGAGAAATCACAGGGTCCAGAGGACCGGACAGGAGATCGGACGACTTGTCAATCTGTTTGTCAGTTTGTGTCTGTCTGTTATCCCACAGGTAGGGCAGGTGGAGCTTAACACCTGAAGCCCCACCCCGTCCAAGAGACAGTGGGGCAACAGTTAGCACTTCATTGTGACATAAGCAGGCCAGGTGGTAAGTTTACATGGCCACACAGGTTGACATTTAACCATGGGGGCGTCATCTCCAGAGCAACCTGTTCTGGCCCAGGAGTCAGTCACACAGTTGAGTCCCGACATGAATCCAGGTCACAGGGCTCCACCTGTTTTGTTAAGCGCGACGAGGGGTGGAGGAAGGAAGTTTAGGCGGGAACCCACCTAGCTAGCCCTGCCAGTGGGTGTGTTGCATGTGTGAAGGTTTATTCAGGTTAAAAAAGGAAACGTATCTTCCTCCTCGAACGTTTATGACTGTAAGGGGAGCGGGCTAGGGGCGTGTCCATTCAGGCTCTTCATCATGTCACGGACAGGACAGCATGGACGTAAAGCACCCAGCCCCAAACACACACTCTCTCTAAACCCCACACACATTCTCTCTCTCACACACACACACACACACACACACTGGCTCGCTTGCCCATCCCTCCCTTCATACATAAACACATAGACTCATGTCCCTCACACTCAAGTACTCTTTCTCTCTGATACAGACAAGTTAACACTCACAGCTCTCTCATAACTCTCTCTCTCTCTCTCTCTCTCTCCACAACACACACACACACACGCAGGTCTGTGAAGCCCACGTCACACCCCAGCGGCTCTAGGAGGCCCCGGGTAAGTGAGATGATCTCCCCGGTCTGTAGGTTCCATGACACACGAGTAGGAGTGCACATACCACACGGAGACCATACATTCACAATCACACCCGAGCGCAGCCAATAAATATGCCCAGTCATAGCATAACAAGCGACTTGGCCAACTTCAGCTCATCCCATTACTTACACTACAATGGGTCATGATTACTGTAAAATCCAAATAAAAGTATGTAAGGAAACAGGGGTGCAGTTCTGGGGATGAAAACGTTTGGGTAGGAGTGATTAAAAAGGCATAGTTGGTTTGTCTTTAAACAGACTGTACAGTAGTTGAGAGCATCTGGTCAGACCTGCACCACAACACTGTAGAGAGGATGATTAATGCAGCTACTATAGGAGCCATAGGTGTGTTTACTGTTCCTCCACATGACCATACACCATGGACATGAATTTGGAGATGCTGAAAGTACTACCTTGCCTATGAAACACTTCACAGTTGGTGCATAATGTCTCTTTGATGTCACACTGTAGTGCGCATACTGCGTTAATATCCCCCCTGAAGCGCAATACCTGTGCATGGTTAAGGCAACAACATCGACATGGAGAGTCAGATAGTCTGGCAGCCTGCTGTTCACCACTGGACAAACACTGGAGAGTGAAGACCTGTAGGATTCAGCAAAGCTCCCTCCTTAGACACACACACACACACACATACACACACACACACGTGAGGGGAAAGCTTTCTCAGGAACTGGTATTATATGTTTTTCAAGGAAATCTCTAGGATTAAGGCTTCCAACCGGGAACATCAAACCATATCTGGCATCTGGTGATATATTGGTGATGCAAATGTTACTCAGTCCTCTATGACAGTGAACAAAATATCTTTGGTGTGTGAACAACACAAGGCATAATCTTGGGCTTCAGAAAACAATGATGAACATTTTTGTACTATTTTTACCTCCGCCAAGGAGTGTCTGTCTGTCTGTCAGATAACTCAAAAAGTTATCGATGAATTTCGATGACATTTTCAGGGAAGGTGTGAAATGACCGAAAGAAGAAACAATTACATTTTGGGAGTGATCCGTATCACCGTCTGGATCCAGGAGGAGTTTATACTTTCACTTGACAGAGGCTTTTCTAGTCTGACATTTTATAGATCAAACAACTAATCGATTAATCAAGAAAACAATCAACAGATGAATTAACTATGAAAATAATCGTTATTTGCAGCCCTAATACTTCTATAACATTACAGTAATTATGACATGAGAGAATATGAAAAGGTTTGTGCATTGCACTGAACTTAACTAAATTCTATGGATAGAAAACACATTGGTCTGTGGAACAACTACTCCTGGTCTCTTCATTAAGGCCCAATTGGATACCATGTGTTTGCCTGGTGAGAGCAATTAACTAGCAGGCGACATTTTCTTATTCAGGATGTAATTAATGACAGATCCAGTGGTGCGAGCACTGGCTTTCATGTCTGTGATCAACACAACAGGCGCTCATTTTCCCTTTTAAAGAGTGGAAAAACTTATTCACTAAATCTCTGTCTCTCCCTCTCTTACACACGCGCACACACACACACACATTCCCCTGTGCAACAGTAGGCCCTGTAAACACCTCTGTGACAGAGGCAAGAAGTTGGGGTTGGGGGCGGAGGTGGTTGGATGGTCTAGAGGGTGTCTGGGAGTAAAATGCAAGAAGGGCTGAAGGTGTCTGGAGCAGTGGCTGGTCGACCGTGAAAACAAGCGGCGGGGCTCCATTTAACCACACAATGTGAATGGCCAATGCAGATCTTTTATGCATACACACACACACACACACACACACACACACACACACACACCCTTCCACTATCACTCTCTCTCTCCCTCCCTCCCTCCTTCTCTCTCTCTCTCTCACACACACACTTACAGATATGCTGATACAGTCACACATACATAACATACCCACAACATACCTCTGCATATTTATGGACATGGTAACACTCACTCACACACACTCACACACACACACACACACACGTACGTAAGTGAAGTCTACAGCCTGACCCAACAGCAGCCGAAGGGTTCAGTCAGGCTGCGGTTCCACCCATTATCAGCCCCAGTCCCCATGCTGAGCAGCCCTCCAAAATCCACCTTCAAAGCCAAGCAATTATCCACACAAGAAAACAGCAGCGCAGGAGAATGAAGCAGAAGAAATCCCTCAGTATTTTTCTCTCAGTCCTTTTTTTCTCTCCCTCTCTCGCTCTCTCTCTCTCACTTTCAATTCACTCTCTCTCTTTCTGGAGAACCTCCTCTTATCAAAAGACCACAGAAATGGCCCAAGAGAAGCATAAATGACAGGCCTTAGAAGAGAGGAAAGTCTAAAATCAGCACTACTTGAAACTTCCGAGGCAAGAGGGAGTTCTATATTCATTCACATGAAAATGCCTCCGGCCCAAGAAAAACACAAAAATAAATGCTGACACAAGCGCTCCGCTTTTAATCAAATCTGGCTGGAGCAGCACACAGTCTGGGCACTCCACTCCAACACTGTGTTGGTCTGCACGACACCTCTGTGCCAGTGCATCAGAGGCTACATCACCTTGGAGATGTCCCCACACACACACACGCACACACACACACACACACAGAGAGAGTACCTGGATCAGCCGAAGACACGCACAGGTCAGCCAAACAGCCTGACATCCAAAAAGGCATATGGTGTCCCAGTTGAGCCGCAGTGTGTAAGATCACCCGAATGCAACCGCGACCACAGAGAGACACACATGCAGCACGAAGAAAGAGGAGCAGCCAAAAGTGCAAAAGCACTTACCACCCTGGAGGACCTAAATATACATATGGGGGGAGTATCTGTCCCCTGAAAAGAGAGTGACTTAATCGTCACTGCAGACATGCTAACATCATCGCCCGTACTTCAACAGGCTAAAATTATCGCCTTCACTCCAGGCAGCCACCCTAAACCCACCCCCCTGGCCGGTCCACTCTAAGCGTGCCCCCGCAGGTCTGGGCTCTGGGTTAGAACGAGGTGAAGCCAAAGGATTGAGATTTGGGAAAGCCTTATCAGGGCACTAGCCAACAATTAGCCGAAACCAATGTGCAAACCTGCAAACAAAAAAGGCTAACTTTAACCTCAATCGAAACATCTTAAGACACCAACCTGTACGTGGGAAGTGCATTTCATTTCATACATTTTAAGGTGGAGATGTACTGTTGCGCTCTAGATGATAGTCTTTTTTAGACAGGTGCGTCAAAACAAAAAGCAGGAAAAGTTTGCACTCTGAAAAAATTGAAGACATAAGTCTTTGCTGAAAAAGGCTTTCACTGAAAGGGAGCATTTCATACATATTCCCTGATAAGAACATGTTGCAAAACAAAAAGAGAGACACACAGGCAGTCTCTCTCTCTCTCTATCTCTCCCGTGTTGGTCTCGGGGAGCGCTTGGTCCTTGCTTGCGAGAGGTCTGCAGGGGGTTAAGAGGTGCTGACCTCTTCTCACTCCCTCGGCCCATCAGAGGAATGAGAGCTGGGGCTAATCCGCAGCACTGGAATGCTTTGAGGAACTGGCTGATCAGATTTGCTTCGTCTGCCTGCCCAATTAAAACCGATGACTGAAACACACACACACACACACACACACACACACACACACACACACAGAGTAGTACACACACACACACACACAGAGTACACACACACACACAGAGTACACACACACACCCACACACACACACCCACCCTACACCTAAAATCACCTAGACCCTAGACCTGCTAAAACCACTTAGAATTTTGCCTTCCTTGCGATCCTTTATTCCACTTCCTGACAACCTGCCAACTTTTTGAGCAATAACAACCACATAACCAGTTCCATTTATTCTGACTGGATGATCATGACGATTTGCATACTGACGGTTAAAGCTCTCCAGAAAATAAATTGTTACCCAATACCAATGGGAACATCCAGCCAGAATCACAACAATGAGGAACATTGCCCAGAAACATTGCTCATAAAAAATGTGCCCAATGTATCATGAACTCAACTGACCCCTTGTGCACAGCAATCTTCTTTCCACACAAAAAAAAGAGAAAAAGAGAGACAGAGAGATAAGTAGTTTGGCCCCAACAACAGCCATCTATCAGCCATGTCCTGGATCATCCCCAACAAGCAGGAGCTGCCCTCCCTGCCCTCCCTGCCGCCCGCTCCCTGCGCTCTGATCTGCAGGGGCCCTGGAGGGTCAGCGGAGCTCTGGTTCTGGGCAGGGGCCGGTCAGGAGGACGCGGCGCGGACAGCAGCTTCTGGAATGCTCCCCTTGGCTTCCACAGCCAGCCCCTCTATTTTAGGAATGTGTTTAATCTGTCCGGGCTGGAAACCATGACCGATGTGCTCTGCACGTCTCCTCTCGCTCTCTCTCTCTCTCTCTCTCTCTCTCTCTCTCTCCCCAAAACCCCTCAACACACACTTAAAACACACACACACACACACACACACCCCGATATAGACACTGACATACCCATACACGCAAACACGTAAACATAATGACACAGACATGCA
>NC_085001.1:24265287-24317787 GCF_963854185.1 Sardina pilchardus
ACTATAATTTTATTCCAGCATGTGTGTGTGTCTGTGTGTGTGTGTGTGTGTGTGTGTGTGTCTGATCATCTGATAGCCTAGGCTTGGTCATTGTCTGCAGGGAGGTGGGGGGAAGCTGGAGAGGTGTGTTGTGTTGTGTTGTGCTGAGCTGTGGTGGTGGAGGAGAGTGTAAGGGAGAGGGAGAGAGAACCAGGGGACTATCAGACTGTGACTTAATGAGATGACATCATGGTCAGGCACGATTAAATGGCCTCGTTGTCATTCAGCGTGATATCAGGCTCGCTAATCTGGACCGGCCTTATCAGCGGGGGGACGGGGGACGCTCACCGTGCCAGAGCCCCTGCTGCTGCTGTGGGAACCCGACGCTCCCACACATACACACACACACACACACACACACACACATCACACACCCGCTATCCACCACATCCAGCTATAGATAGCACCGTGTGGTGTTGGCCAGCAATCTCTATGCTTCTGCAAATGTACTGTGAAATATGTTTTCAGGGCATAAACAGGGTGGTCACACACACACACACACACACACACTCTGCAGAGGGGAGGCAGATGTCTCCCGGCTGTACTGCTGAGGGACATATGGCATAAGACCACAGCCCACCCGCGCCCAAACCTACAACACCCATCGTTTAAAATATACCATGAAGCTACCGAGGCCGTGGACTTCTACGCTATAATTTTAGTCTTATCTAATTAGTAACATTTTTGATGTGACGTGCCAGGTTTCAGACCAGGAGGAAGAGAGGAGAGAGAGAGAGGGAGGGAGTGAGGGAGGGAGAGCGGGAGAAAGAGAGAGAGAATGAAAGAGGGAGGGAAACAGAACTAATCACATTGGAGTCGCAGTTAAATGATTTCTTTCACCATTCAGGGCAGGGGAAATGTGGGAGAAGAGAGAGAGGAGAGAGAAAAGAGTCAGTATAGGGAAGCGATCACAGTGGGCCACTGAGAATGCAGGAGTGGATGGGAGAGAGGAAGAAAAGAAAAGAGAGAAAAAAGAAAGAGTCCTAATCCTGTTTTGGGGGGGGGGGGGGGGGGGGGGTTGGTGGTGGTGGTGAGGGGGACCTCACTCTCCGTTCCGCCACTTCAGCGGGGGCCAAGTGGACACTCGGTGCTCCGTGGTTCAAGCTGTCCAACAGGGCCTGGTGGGTGCTGTCGCCCTCAAGCAGGGCCAATAGGGCTCTGCACAATGCCACTGACCAGAGTTTAATTGCTTCCTGTGCTAAAATAAAGGAGGGCCGGGGCTTAGGCCTCTATGTGCAGAAAACAAAAGGAGAAAGCTGAACAGAGAGAGAGAAAGAGAGACAGAGCGAGAGAGAGAGAGTTAGAGAGTGTCTGTGAAAAAAAGTGAACGAGCGATCAAGTGTGTGTGTGTGTGTGTGTGTGTGTGTGGAAAAAAAAGAAGGAGAGAGTGAGGGGGTGAGTAGGAATGGACCAAGCCTTTGACTTGACTCTCATTAAGCCTCATTTGTGCAGCCCTGAACACACACACACACACACACACACACACGGGTCGTCAACGCGACACTGTGCACGTCCTCTCACTTCCCCTCAATTCCTCCGCACTTAATCCCATTTAACTCCCATCTAAAGAGAAGAAATTAACACTAAATAAAAAAGCAACACAACAGCCTATTCAACTCAACTGAACAGACCGCCCAGTGTTAACCTACATCAAGTGCATCAAACCTGCCGTGTTTCTCTCACACCAACAAACGGAAACCAAGGAGATCTTGTGAGTGTAATACCAGAGATTATCCCCTTTCCATACCGCAGGGCTAGTTTACAGTCACTCTACCGCAAGACTTTTGAAAAGTGGGTCACAGAGGTGTGCTGAGAGGAGGGGTGTGTGTGTGTGTGTGTGTGTGTGTGTGTGTGTGTGTGTGACGTGTGTGACGTGTGTGACGTGTGTGTACGTGTCTCTGTGCCTGTGTGTGTGTGTGTGTGTGTGTGTGACGTGTGTGACGTGTGTGTACGTGTCTCTGTGCCTGTGTGTGTGTGTGTGTGTGTGTTTGTGTGCGCGCTTCTCTGTGCCTGTGTGTGTGTGTGTAGTGATGAGTGCTGAGCTGCTGATGGTGTGTCAGAAGAGGCATCCGGTTGTCTCTTCACCATTCGAGGGCCCTCACAAAGGCTGTTCTGTGTGGGGATGCTCACTATGGATGGGACAGGCTATGTGGGGGAAGGGGTCTCTCTCTCTCTCTCTCGATCAGGGCAGTCGGTCCCTAACAGTACAGGCTCAGGGGGTAAAGGGGTCAAGCTGTCAGTCGGCGGGATGCTGGTTCGGGCCTCACCTTCAATCTCAGTCCTGGAGCAAGAAACTCAAGCTGGAGCTGCCTGCTTGACGGGGTGTGTTTGTGTGCGTGTGCGTGTGTGTGAGCGTGTGTGTGAGCGTGTGTGTGAGCGTGTGCGTGTTCAGAGACTTTCCTTTGCATAGTGCTATTCGGTACTCTTGTATAGCCACGCTTCCCATCAACAGTTGTGTTGACAGTCGAGGCATCACTCCTAAAGAGCATGCTGTCAGTTATTTCATCTCAGCAGCGCTATAGGAACCTTCCGCTGTAACTGACACTCACAATATGAATATGTAAGGAGGAACTTGGAAGTAAACATGAGACATGACCTACCTTTTAACCAGCTGTCCACCAAACAGCGATCTCCACCTCAGAAATGGCCCAGCTTGGCAAGGGGACACACAGCGCCTGGAAAGTGATAAGGAAGGTGTATTTAAATAATAGCCTAATTAGTCTGCATCGCACACACAGCTATTTAATTACACTGATCACACTGTAAGGCGACACTGCCGTTGGTATTACTCTTGTTCCATCAAAAGAAGTTTCAACGGTAGTTAACGAGTCATTATGTAAACGAGAAGACTTATCTCAGCTGAGGAAGTGAATGTGGTGGTGGTGATGCTGGGCCATCAAAGGCCTAAAAGTGACCATTAAACTGATCCAGTGGCTAGACTGGAAGTAGCTGCTCTGATATCAAGGAGTACCCAACTATGCCAAAGGGCATTACACAGAACTGAAGAGCGTTCAGGTGGGATGGATCCTTTCCTGCTCCTTAGAGATAAAAGACACACAGAAAGGATTCTTTACATGGAAACACGCATGCTGTGTTGCCGTTGAAGCCATAATTGCTGTTGACAGCTATGACTGCCCCTGAAGGGGTTTGGCACTTGGAGTTCCTGACATCCTCTCTGTGGCCCCACGACACACACACACACACACACACACACACACACACACACACACACACACACACACAGACACACAGACACACAACAAAGTTCTCCTGAGGTGTACCCTTGCTTTAAAATCAAGCCATTTTAACAAACATTCTTCACACAAACTACCAAGAAAACAGAGCAATTTCACTCCAAGTGTAACATATTAAACAGTCGACCAAGCCGTCCAGCCGACATTTCTTAATAAAAGATTAGCAGCCGTGAGGAGAGTTGGGGAGTGTTGCACAAAAGAAGTCAGATGAGTATGAACAATCACAAAGACAGGAACTGGCCATTTGCACAGGTATTATTCTCCATTACACGCACTGACAAAAATGGAACAAAGGGGGGCTATGATCTAAAGTGACATGGAGAATCATGGCCAATCGTTAAGCAAGTTCAGCTTCCCAAATGAGGTATGGATGGGGGAGTGTGTGTGTGTGTGTGTGTGAGAGAGAGCGAGAGAGAAAGAGAGCAAGAGAGAGAGAGAGAGAGAGAGAGAGAGAGAGAGAGTGTGTTGGGGGGGTGATGTTTCACAGTCCATTGCCCAACACCCTGAACACACAGAGACGCCAATCAACTTAGTCACACGCACACACACACACACACACACACACACACACACACACACACAAAACATGTGGCGGCAGCAGCATTCAACATCACAAAATGGAAGGTATGGTCTTGGTCCAAACCCCTGAGTGATGGCGGATGGCCAACAGGAAGTGATGGAGAGGGACAAGCCACGTACAGGGGTCAAGAGGACATGTTGCTATGCCAACATTAGCGTCCCCCTCTCTAAGGGTGAGATATGTTTCTGCCCCATCACAGTGAAACACACACACACATAGACACACACAGACACACACACACAGACACACACACAGACACACACACAGACACACACACAGACACACACACAGACACACACACAGACACACACACAGACACACACACACACACACACACACACACACACACACACACACACACACACACACACACACACACACACACACAAACAGTAGGGAAGCTGCTCGATTACAGTGGACTGTCCTCCGGAGGGGGAACAGACACGGCCATTGTGGCTCCGGGTCACTGTTCTCTCCAATCAAAGCCAGAAGCCTGCATCCGATCCCCACCACCAATTACAGCTCCGGAGGAAACCACTCTCACAAAAAAGAAACTCGGGGGGGCAAATTGCAATCCACCGAACAATAATAAAAAAAAAGGACTCTTGAGGGCAAAAGGAACAGAGCAATTTCTGGTAAAAAAAAAAAGAAAAAAATTGTGGGGAGGAAAGAATTAGGAGAGAGGAAAACAAAAGTTGGGCCCTGGGGGTCAGGAGTTCACGCCGAGGACATCACGAGCACCAGAAGGGAGCGGAGCAGAGAGTCCAACGTTTTTAATAGATGAGCTCACTGAAACGTGGTGGCACCCAGCGTGGCAACGGAGTGTGGGCAGCTCCAGCCGGTTTAGGGAGCAGAGGCCGACCTTCACGCCACAGGAATGCCTGGGAACGAGTTCAGTGGCCGCGGGCAGGCTTTAAACCAAATCAGCAGGCACTGACCAAATTAGCACGAAACACTGTCCCAAACACAAGCCAGGTTAGTGGGGCAATCCTCGGACATGCAGCCACTTCCACATTTCGCTCTGTGTGTGTGTGTGTGTGTAATAATGTGTCCGTGCAGATGGAGAGACTCAGGTCGGAATGCAAAGTAGAAGAAAACTTCTTTTTTATTATTAAGCTACCGGTAGGTTTTAGACAAGAGACATACAAAACAAAAGAAAAACACTGATCAAAACGAAAAACAAAAACATGGGATAATGCCCACTAAAGCTAGGCCCTTTGCGTACCCATACTGACCGAGACAATGTGCCCTCTCACGGCAGAGGCCCATCTCCCGAATGAAGCGCCCAATACTCTTATATGCTATTGGCGCGGACCAAACACAGCAAACAATCAATTAGCGCACCCATATATCCTCTAGGCTAGATACTATGGAGCGCAACACATTACTTGAACACATTCCTGTGCAATCATAAGTACTTGGCTAAAGTCCCCCCAAAATAACAAATAAAACAAAACTACAGAAACACCCCTGTCTCCATGAGCGCTTCCCTTATGGGAGCGCGCCCCGTCCCTTTAACTGGGTCTCACCTCCGACACTCTTGTCGCACCCCGGAAGACAGGTAGACATCAGGTAAGGACAACAATACGCAATACAAAGACACAATACACAGACAAACATTGGCACAGTCGCAGCGGTTTCTGCGCGCAAGAAACCCGCCACAACTACCCCGACATTATGCCTTGCATTAGCCGCTATAGCCATGTTTAGCGCACGGCCTATTCACTATTTCTTCGCATCATACAAAGGCACAACACATAGTTATTCCTCACTTTTCAACATATGCATTTCATTTCTTTCTCTGTTCATTTCTCCTGTATGTGTGTACTGTATGTAATGTCTGTTCAAGCGCAAACTCGGTTCCCATTGTTCTTACTGGCGGGAATGCGCCCGCTTGCGTGACAGACGCGGTGCGCTCTGTCACAGTGTGTGTGTGTGTGTGCGTGCGTGGAGGTGTGTGTGTGTCAAGTGAGCCCAGCGTTTCAGAGTATCGGCTTGGCGAGGGTTTCTTGTCCTTTTCTATCAGGTTTGCCATGGTCAGCTGGTAAACAAGGCTGCCCCCCTCCTCCTCCTCCTCCTCAGTAAAAGCATGACCTCACTCTTGGAGAGTGGTGTGCATCACATCGGGGCAGACTCTCCTGCCAAGGGCCAAGGTGGAGGAATTTTTAATCAAGCCATCACACAGCAGGGGCAGACAGAGCCCTCCACCCCAGACAGGACTGCTCTGTCTCAGGGCCCATCCACATCAGCCCTGGAGCACTCTAACAGGGAGCTGGGAGTGGGACACCACAATGCAGTGGTTTTACGTCCAGACTAACAATGGAGATAAAAACGACAGTACTAGCCGGCATCCGCTTCAATGTGGTCAAAAAACTGTTGGCTACTGGGCACTGCTCCCAAACAATCAAAATGATCAAAGAACACTAGTCATGGAGTGCAATGAGGAGTGCAGTGCACATGAATGCACAAACGTTCATCTGGATCAGATTCTGTGCTAGCCCTTTTGTGGTGTGCAACATATGGATGTGCACTCTGACACACCCTCTAAAGACACATGGGAAGGAACCACTGCATCCTGTCATCTATTCTACAGCATCTGTACCATTTGCTGCACCGCCATCTTATTTAAAGAATTAGATACATAGGACAGTATAGCCTACATAATATATAGCCTACTCAACATGGCTATTTTGAACATTATATTTCAAAAACTCTACCTCATTTTCTTCCTCGCAGTTGAAAATAAGTGATGAAGACGAGCAAGCTAACAAGCTAAAAGTCAATAGGCTTCCCTTGCCAACACAAACAGCAGCTCAACTAGTACTGTTAGAAGCTATTAGAATATTCATGATGAATGCTGAAGCTGTTCCACTGCCTTTCCATCTACAAAGTGAGAAGCCTGGATGGCTCCAGGGAATGAACAATGTCCACAATCGAGATGAATTTGAGGATGTCCTAAAAATAATTCATAACAAATACCCTACAAAAAAGTAACAAATTAAAGGCTGTTCATGTTTCTCAGACAAACATACATAAATGAATTCCTGTTAGTGTTTGGACCTGCATTTGCCCTGGTAAAGTGCGGACGTGTGGAAGTAAACGGGGCCCTCATCAGCACAGCTGAACCTGTCGGCCCCCTCATCACATGGCCAGGACCAGTACATTTGAACAAACAAAGTAGGCAGATCTAGAGAGATACCCTGGAGCAGTGGCCACCATGGTTTCCTCTCCTCCTCCATGCCAAACACCTCCGAGGCAAGGTGGTGACATTTCGGCATAAACACAAATTAACTCGTCTGTTCTCTGCTCCAAGAAGACCTGGGAGCTGGAGGCTGCACGTCAACGAGGTGCATCCACACGGAAACTAGTTACCTAGGAGAACCCACCCCCCCCACCTCCACCTCCTAGGCTTGAAAACAGAAATATGAGAAGGTCTTTGAATTGTGGCCTAGAAATAGTCAACAACAGCAGTCAGCTTGGACTAACATGGCCACATACAAACGCACGTAGCCACAGACACACATTACATCCAGTACACACAGGTACACACACAAGCACACCTACATACAGTACACATGTACACGTACACGTGTACGTACACGTGTCATGGATGTTCATCTGGTCCCCCATTACAGATGACAGTGAAATGGCAAGTCATGTTAAAATGAATATCGGCAGCCTCATGAATTCCAGGGAGGACAGATAACCATCAGGGAACCCAATTTTGTGGGCTGAAACAGAAGCACACAAGCACAGGAAGCATTCGGGTAGATCGAAATCATGGGGCAGAGCGCCAAAGGGCTTGGTCGTTAATAAGCAAATGCGCTCTCACAGTAGACAAAGTGGAAAAAAACAACTTTCCACCGGTCTTTGCTCGGTTCTATGCCTTTCCACGCTGCAGGCCTATAGACGGCACGTGTTGGCTCGCGGCCAAAAACATCCACACCTGCTAGAGTTTCTTAAAAGTGCATGCGTGCGTTCCATATGTGTGTGGGAGAGGTGCATGCCGAGGCAGGATGTAACAAGGGTACAGGAAAAGCAAGACCCACCATGTCACCAGGACGCCAATGCCTGACTGTAAACAAGGAAAACCCAAACCACAGCAGGAAGCAATTGACTCGCTCTAATTAGGAGTGGAGACACACTATGGTGAAAAGCTGAGCCCCTATAGAGGGGGACTGTGATGAGGACAAAAACAAGCAAAAAAAACATGTCGGCCTACTGAGTTGGCCAGACTCATTTCACATCACCTATTTTCAAAGGGACCAGCCACTTGAAAATATACACCAGAGACATCTCTGCACTCTAGATCGTTCTTCAGATCTCTTAAACCACTGTTGATCTTGATCACAGCAATCCTTGCACCATTGACATCCAGCATCAAAGATCATTTACAGTATGGCTCATTTGTGAGCAAATTTGGAAAGTCCCTTACAATAGAGGCTTCCAATTTGCACTTTCCCTTCTAACACACTGTATACACATACTGAACTTCAGCTGTAGTCCAAACCCCTGGGACAAACGCCCTGAAACATGTAGACACCATTAGCTCACGAGCCTAGCCAACAGCTGTACACAGCCTAGCAGGAGTTTGGAGGACACACTGGCAGAGATTGGGGACAGAAAGGCGGACATTATTCTCCACACTCCTACAGCGCATTGCTGCACGGCCTCTCATAGCGCGATTTACTGCCGGCCTTTATGGTCAGTGGGGAAAATGAGCGGGGCAGCCGTGAAACAAAAGGGGGGTGAGACAGAGACACAGGGCCTCCGTTGGGAGGCAGACTAAATGAGTTATCAGCAGGAGGCAATGGTTGGTCAAGGGCGCTAAAGCTACAAAAGGAGAAAAGAAAAGCACGTCTCGGGGACATTTTCTTGGTGTGTTTTGTGTGTTTGCTTTTCTCATGGTGGCTCATGGTTCCCTATTACACGCATGAAGGCATAGCACAAACACAAAACACAGCAAATCAAGTTGTTAATTTGAACTAATCGAATTCCTATAAGTCTCATCTTTCACCAGTGACATAAGCAGGGACGAGTGCCTAAGGTGTATAACAACATATTTGAAAACCAGTCAAAACAGAAACAAAAACAACCAACCAGAACACAAAAGAAAACAATACAACTTCTCGGTAGCAACCATGAATAATCTCAAGGAACTCACGTCTTGGGCGATCCCCATTCATCTGCAGCTCACACGCTATTGCTAACATTTCTAAGCAACAAAAGCAGAAATACGAGTGCCGAGGCTGGGCAGTATAGCCCACCATTACACCACACCGCAACACGCCACAGCACGGCACGGCACGGCACGCTACTAGCAGCCCAGCCCAGCCCAGCTTTGAGACACTCAGAGGGGTAATCTGAGCAGGGCAGTGGGGAGCGGGAGACACTTCCATGTGAAACGTAAGGAGGCCTGTGGCCAGAGCCGAGCCCTCGGAGCAGAACTGGGCTGATTGAAGTAAAGGCATGTTCATTCTACACAGGCCACACCTCAGAGAGAGAGAGAGAGAGAGAGAGAGAGAGAGAGAGAGAGAGATAGAGAGAGAGAGAGAGAGAGAGAGGGAGAGAGACAGAGAGAGAGAGAGAGAGAGAGAGGGAGAGAGACAGAGAGAGAGAGAGAATCACAACATTTCACTGGAAGGCATTGGCTCTCAAAAACATTAATTCAGTAAATGTCATGTGGGAGGCAGCATTTAGACCTGTTTGATCCTGCATCAATTATGCATGCATGCTGAATTCCACAACAAATGTCGCTTGCAGTTGCCTAGCATTTGAAGACATGACTGAATCCATTTTCATAACTGGCTAGGAGAGAAGAAAAAAAAAAAAGAATTTCACTTTCAAAGAGGATCAGGGATAGTCTTCTGAAATGGGACAGACGTACTGGGGAACCCTTCATCGTCTTTCTTGGAGCCGTTTCTCCAATGCTCTGTGCCACGCAGAGCTATCAAAACACTCAATTAGAGCAGGCCTAGTCAAGCACGGCACTCCAAACTATCCCAGGAGGCATCTTTTCATGCTGGAACTGAGAGGCAATGGATTTTCTGTGGCGCTCACAGCAGTTCAGATTAGCCTGGGCAGAGACTCACAAGGCCTACAGTGTGTGTGCCCACGCCCTACACAACACACACACACACATGGACACACACACACAGCTGTTCTCCTCGAGAAAGATACGCTATTAAAAGCTCCTTAGCCCTTCTCCCCTACTTGTCGCTCACAATGTGTTTCCGCTCCAGCACTCGCTGATGAATAAATAAAGGGCTCAAGTAATGAAGAAATGTGTGTGTGTGTGCGACAATGAGGGAAAGACTTTCCAAAGGGCCTTACAAGTCAGCAGGGAACATGCACACATCCCGCCAGCTTCAGACTGTTTGCTCAGGTTAGCAGAGCCAGGCACAGGAGAGCAAGATACTGTACACACTGGTGAGTCACGGATGGAAAATACACACTAAGAGAGCCAAGAAATGCATTAAGTACTCACTTCCTACTTTAATAGGGGTCGCAAGTGATACAATATGAACATGTCAACAGTACAACCACTATGTACTGTAAATATCCCATTAAGAAACTGACGTGCAAGCGATCGGGCATTCTTTCGTACGCCTGGGGTCTTGCGGGAACCATCGCATGACATTTGACAATTACTGTGACCAAAACAGAAACCTAACACTACACAAGCCATTGTGAAAAGGGAGGACAAGGGAGGACCTAAACACATGGCACTGAAAGAGTTAACTCCCATCACAGGCAAAAAAAAATGAATGGCACGTGATTAAACTTTCAAAAGTGGGGTCTCCAGAAGAAAAGGCTTAGCATTATCAAGAACAAAAAAGCCTCTGTGAGTGGTCCTGACACATTGGCAGGGTGGGTGTTTTGTGCACATGGGGGGGGGGGGGGGGGGTGGTAATCCCAGCTGAAAACAGTCGGCTTCGCTCATTCAGCCTCTGCGGCCCATCTTCAAGTTTAAACATGCGCACCTTAGTCAAGTCCAAAGTTCTTAAACATGCCCTGTCAAATGTAACTAGGTCAGGGTAAGGAAAAAAGCAGTCAGACAACGTATAGAGTCGAACACTGGAATTAGTGTTGTAAGTGCTCCAGTGAGCCCAGTTTGTTCTTTGGTCCAACAATTGTTGTAGTGGCTAACTAATGAGTTCAACAATGACACTATATATTCACTTCTGAAAATCCATAAAGCTTAGTTAGTAGATCCAAGAAAAAAGGTAAACACTGAGAGCAGAGTCGCCAACTGAGTGTGTGAGTGTGTGTGTGTGTGTGTGTGTGTATGAGTATGAGAGCTCTCATTTCAACAGATGTCACTGACAGGGACTTCTCTCATTAAGCACTACAACTTAAGACTTCAAAGGCAGCTGGACCAACAGGCCTCTATCAGGCAAACAAAGGGAGCGTCCCCTTGAGCTCCTCTGGACACAATGAGCGAAGGACCATGGTGGGCCGAGCCTGACGTCACCACCAGGGGACAAGAGGTCAGGCCAGAGCTCCCAGCTTTAACACAGGCTCCAGGCCAGAGAGAGGACAAAGCCGGGTAAAATATATAGCACACTGCGGTCATGGCGGGACCACCGGGTCTTCGGCCTGAGAGGAACAGGCCTGAGGACAACTGATGTGGGCTTCTTTATCTTCTCTTGATTGACATGTTCTACTTGTGCCAGATTCCTGTGGACCCCAAGCCCTTAAAACAGTACAAGTAGCTACACGAAGGCAAACTGAAAGCAGTCAAAGAAAGCTGGGGGTAGCCACCCCAAAGTGACACTCAATGCCCGGATTAAAAGAGTCACTTTCACGCCTCCTTTTTCTGGAGAGAAGCCAAATAAATCTCCAAGTACATTACATTCACAAGAGTACACAAGCTTTAAGGCATAGAGGCCTTAGTTCTAGTTCTAGTATCTGGAAGTCGTGGAAGTAAGAGTAAGAACATGTCTGGTCCAAAATTGTATGAGACCCCTTTGGGAATCCACCAAATGCACAAATGACAATGCACCCTTTCCATTTTTTACACTTTGACACACAGCCATTTTAAAAAGCCTAAAGTGGTCAGTAATGCAAGGACGCTTCGTCCAGTTTTTCATTTCCAATGCATGCCCATTTTAAGAGGGGAAAAAGGGAAAGCTGGCCTCGCATTGGCAGCGTCGTCTGAGCCATGGGAAACCTGAGTCCAGGTGCTGAATGAAGCGCCACTGCTGAGAAACGAAACGACCAGAGCAATTCAAACTCTGGCTTCTGGGGATTGTGGGTAGGCCCCATTTCCAGGCGTTTTTATCTGATCAGTCACAGGCCATTTGGCAGCTGATAACCAAAACTGGCAAATTTCAATGAAGTATTTCTGGCCTACTGAATTCTCTACAGAGCTACACAAAGCCAAAATGCATGTCTTTGCAAATCCATGGTTCTTGGAAATGGTTCTCAGTACCCAATTCTATTCACAGCTAAGGACTGTGTTTCTTAAAGAGGTTGTGCGTTAAGAGTTCTTACTCAACTGACATCTGCACTAATCACAGTGCAAAACCCCAACTACAGTACGTGAACATGTAGGCTATTGCTCCCCCCTTTTGCCTGTTTCTAATCTTTTTACATCTTGCAAAGATTTAACAAGATGTTTAAAAATCATGCCAAGGCTTTCATCTCCAAATAATCGCTTCCGGGTAATTCTGTAAACACTCCTAAGCGAGACTGGCCGCGGTCCCAATGAGCTTGGTCTCATTTACAGACCCATGCTGCTGCTACCTCCATCCAAACCTTCTGACCCCCCCCCCCCCCCCCTCCCCCTCCCTCCCTCTCTTCAGCACTTTGTGTTTAATCTGACGCTATTAAGTCAGCAGGGAGTCGAGCTGAGCTGATCAAAGTCCTGGGCCTCTTAACCCTGAGAATCCCAGGTAATAATCTAAAAGGCACTAACAATAATGGGTGATTATGCCACTTCATCATTAGTGTCTTCAACTACTCTCCAGCCGAAAGGGACGACCTAAAATCCTGCGATCAGCCAGCCAGCCTTGAAGAAGCACGTCGACACCTACTAATGACAGCACTGGGGAAAAAAAAATGTCAAAAGGCTTTTCTCAATTCAACCAAGCGTTCACATGCTGGCTCATTTCAACAGCGTTCTACGGTACATAGCCTCTGGTGACAAGAACAAATCAGCAAAACTTGTTGCAGATAGATTGGTATTGTAAAACCAATAACATTGGTTAAACGTAAAAAAAATGTCCCTTGACTCCATGACCCTTGTTGACATCCTCTACTAGCCTGCAAGTGGTGCAGCATGGAGACCTTATATAGAAGCCATCTATCCTGTCCTTACCAGTTATCCTCCTGCTGCACTGGATCAAAATCCCCACACATGAACACATTTGCCCACATTTGCCTCTGCGGATTACTGGGGTTGTGGGGAGGACCAGGAGCAGATTTGATTCGCTAACAGTTCTAACCGAGCAGCAGAGTGGAAGCAATTTCCTAAAAACAAACAGGGAGACTAGGGGTCGGATTTTTTTACAGCCTGGGAGAGACAGGGAGAGGGAAAAGTAGAGAGAGAGAGAGAGAGAGAGAGACGTAGAGGACGTGACGGGTTCCTCCAGAGGAAACTGGTCTTTGATCACTCAGCATAATGTGGCTTCTCAGTTAGGTGTAAATTGCAAGGCGTCAGCCATATGCCAAACAAAGGCCCTAACTCAAAACACATGCATGAATGGCCAGCACAGTCCCAATGAAGCCTAGCAACTATCATTAGCCCGTGTCCTCTCCATTTTTAAACCCAGAGTCAAACTTGGCACAGCCATCTACACGTGTCAAGTACAAAACTGCCCCCTCCAACATCCCTGAAAGTAACTTGATACCCAAGTATGGTAGTTCCCATCATCCAAGGTCAAGGCATGCTTGCATTTAGATACAGATGTATCCAGATCCAGATTACTGGCAAGGTATTAATTTGACTGGTGAGGGCATTAATATGGTGTTGCCTTTGTTCCTGGTTCTTGTAGTGGAAGTTGCTGCCATTAGACTAACCCAGTTTTCCTTGACATTGTTTTTTTTTGTTTTTTTTATAGCCTGGCCAAGCCAACCTACATCTCCTTTCAGGGAGACACTACTGCGAAACATCATAATCCACTGACTTTTCCATCAGACCCAAAAAGGGTCTGAAAGTGGCTGTGGTAAACAGTAGTGGTACACAGTAGTAGGAATATCTTCAAACATTAAAATAAATTGCAGTCGGAAGAATGTGCACATTTGATTCAGCAGAGATATATAGATAGATAGATAGATAGATAGATACTTTATTGATCCCCAAGGGGAAATTCAAAGCAGGCCTACATACACTGTTTCCTGCTGATGCTGTTCAATGTCGGGTAGAAAGTAACAGAATCATGGCCAATGTTATTGGTTAGGCTGGACCAATGATTTCAACGTTAACGCAAAGTCTACACCCATCACCATGCTAGTGTTGAAAACATATCCCAATCATGAGTACCCTGACTCTTTCCACAAAATGAATGAGTCTGGTTTTAACCAGGTTAACTATATCATACTACCCAAAAAATGCGAACAAGTTTAAGATAGCCCTGTTGAAGAAACCACATTTCACTGTTGCGATCAAAAGCAGGTTTCAGGCATAAATATATTATAAAAAGTGTACAAATCAGTCTTCAATGTACAAGGACAAGAACTTTTTACAAATACAACAACAAAATCAACACTTTGCCCCCTGGCCAAGTCAAGTGCTGATCCACCACCATCAAATGCCCACCCTTCACATATTGTAAACAGCCCTCTCCTAACTGAAAGATGGTCTTATATGAAATGAGGATGACGGGGTAGAAAATTGTGGGAGCTTTGCCTGATATTGTGTCCTGTTGACATGGTTCACAGGCTCATGCCAAAGGAATGCCATCACCCACTGGTAGGCGTTCGCAACAGTGGCTTTATTTTCACCTGGGATAATATCTGAAAATCCCTTTTACGTGGGCATAATGAGCCCTCTGTATGGTCTCAGACACTGCATTTCTGTCCCTATAAACATCAGCAGGATGAGCAGGACCTAGCTATGCCCCAAACTATGCAACACATAATTATGAAGACAGATCGTTTAGCTGACAATAATTAAATCTGTGTTGTATATGGGAAAATGTCCATAATTTAAATATATATATTTTTAAAATGAATCAGGTATAGGCCTGCCCTGTTTGGAACAGTAAAGCATCAATACATTATACAAAGTAACACACAAATGAAAGTCTCTACAACACCACGAATGAGGATTTAGATATCAAATAACGAAGTGCAGGTGTCTTTATCCATGTCAAACTTGGTCTTGTATGTCTCAGTCTCGCTATGCTACAGTATATGATACGGCAGAGTTATCGAATCCATGGTGAACAAAAATGACGCACAAGTCTGAGCGCGCCGTTTCTCACCAGTGTGGATGGACGAAGGTAGCTCACAGTGGCTCCTCAGAGAATATCATGGCGGTGCAAGGTCAAGTAAAACTTCCTGACTACAATAACATGAAGTCATTTGCATGAAGGCTACCTGACCTGCAGTTTTGATGAAAAGGCACATGTCGTTTACAATAATTTGAGCAGCAATGCTGTTTAACAGATGGTTTGGTTGCTGATATGCGTGCATAACATAAACGTGTATCACGCAGGCTATGACAAACGAGCTACTAAAGTTTTCGAGCAACTAGTTGGATCTCTTCCCAGAAAGACTATAGGCTACTCATTCTGTCGTCAAACTGCACTATATGTTGTAGTGTGTAGGATAACTTGTTAATGTGCAGGTTACCAATGTGAAACTGTTTGGGAAGGAAGGCAGAGTATCCTTTCCCAATACGCTTTTTTTCGCCTGGCAGGTGAATTACGCTAGAAGCCAGTCACATCAAAATACTGTCCATGTAGATGATTTACAACGATTATAGAATTACCAGACGACATATGCCGAAGTTTTCCTTCCTGTTTTTACGTGAGACAAACCTTGCAACTCGTGTGAATAAATAATGTGCACTATCGCACGCAACATAACATGTGCCAACATACAGTGTCTCAATTATGTTATTCTGTGCCCACGGCAAAAACGAATAAAAACACAATGTAGTGTTTAGTCCGTCACAAAACATTTCATTAAACATAAGATAGACCTCCTTAACGTACCTCCAATTACAATGACACCAACTCTGCAGCAGCACTCTGGAGAATAGTTGACGCAGTTTTCCCTTGTAATTTAACACCCTTTTCAACTGGCACAGTAGCTCTGCTATGTGCTGTACTACTTGCAGCCTTTCACAAACAGTAAAATGTTAGTTATTTCACCAAGCTCGCTTCTCCCCCTGCTGCTATCTCTGCACTACTTGCCCTTTGTGATTCTTCGGTCGGAGCCCTAAGTTACTAGAACCCATCCACCACATACGGTCATGCGCACAAAACACGCATGGATGGCTTTGAGTGGAATACAATAGATGTTCCCTGACGCAAGACGTGACGTGCTGGCAGGCACAGGTACACACCACCACGCGTCCCTGTCAAGTTTACTGTGCATTTGCAAAGGATGCATGGGAGACTCCCAGTAATAATTACAGTGCATGAAAATGCACTGTACTGTTCTTCCTAGGCTTCTTCTTATTACAGTGCATGAAAATGCACTGTACTGTTCTTCCTAGGCTTCTTCTTCTTCTTCTTCTTCTTCTTATTATTCCGCTTACCAAATTCATTTTTTCTATTCAGCTTGAACCGTTTAACTTAGAAACTTCATTCAAACGTCGCAACGTAGGTCTTAAATAGGGGAATGCTGCTAAGTATTTTTCAACTTTGTAACTTTTATACTTTTTAAACTATAAATTAAAAACTATTAAAAATTTCCCCATAGACTTAACATTGGCCTCTATGACATCACAATCGGATCATTAAGCAATTAGAATCTTATGCCAGGTGGCCAGCTCCACCTGCAGCAGCTCTCTCTCTCAGGCTTTAAGCATACAATCTCTCTGTGAAGACTACATATCCTGTTGAACTCTCTTTCCACAACTGTTTCAAAATAAAAGTCCTCACTGCAATAATACACTATTAAATCATTTAACCATTGAAACTACTCAACTATTTAACTGTTCAACCATTCCAACTGTCGGTTATCTTCAACTATGCCTTCAGTCAACTACATGAGACCTCCATGTACATAGCAACCATTAAAATTAAGCGTTTATGACCGTTTCCATAGCAACCAACATTATTTTACTATAGTAACTTCTTTATTCCTGATAGTGGCAGCCATGGAAACCCTATCAACAAATGTTTCAAAATAGAAGTCCTCAGTAGCAAGTTAGCTAGTTAGCATGGTTAGCATTGTTAGCATTTTTTAGCATAGCTGCTAGAAATGATTCGCTAAGTTAGCTAATCAACCTAGTTAGCATTGTTGACATAGTTAGCATAGTTAGCATTTTTAGCATAACTGCTAGAAATCATCAACTAAGTCAGCTAATCAACCTGGTTAGCATAGTTAGCATGGTTAGCATTGTTAACATTACTGCTAGAAATCATTAGCTAAGTTAGCTAATCAACCTGGTTAGCATTGTTAACATAGTTAGCAGTGCTAACATTGTTAGCATTTTTACCATAACTGCTAGAAATCATTAGCTAAGTTAATGATTACCATAACTTAGCTAATGATAACCAATGGTTATCATTGTTAGCATAGTTAACATCTGTTTACAGCATCTGTTTCTAACATTTGTTAGAAATCATTAGTTAGGTTAGAACTGGAATGTTTAAGCTTTAAACTGTCTACCTTCACACTATCAGCTTTCTTTAAACTCTGCAACCACCATGTTTACCCTAGCTACACCTTAGTAACCATATCTACATTATCTATCTATATTTTTTTTTGCATTTTCATGCACTGGTAATTCCTTGGAATTGCATTTCTAGTTATTATTATTCCGCTTACCAAATTCATTTTTTCTATTCAGCTTGAACCGTTTAACCTAGAAACTTCATTCAAACGTTGTAACGTAGGTCTTCAATAGGGGCATGCTGCTAAGTATTTTTCAACTTTGTAACTTTTATACTTTTTAAACTATAAATTAAAAACTATTACAAATTTCCCCATAGACTTAACATTGGCCTCTATGACATCACAGTCGGGTCGTTAAGCAATTAGAATCTTATGCCAGGTGGCCAGCCCCACCTGCAGCAGCTCTCTCTCTCTCTCAGGCTTTAAGCATACAACTCTCTGTGAAGACTACATATCCTGTTAACCTGTTTCGTCTTTCCACAACCGTTTCAAAATAAAAGTCCTCACTGCAATAATACACTATTAAATCATTTAACCATTGAAACTACTCAACTATTTAACTGTTCAACCATTCCAACTGTCAGTTATCATCAACTATGCCTCCAGTCAACTACATGAGACCTCCATGTACCTGGCAACCAACATAGCAACCATCAAAATTAAGCGTTTATGACCGTTTCCATAGCAACCAACATGATTTTACTACAGTAACTTCTTTATTCCTGATAGTGGCAGCCATGGATACCCTATCAACAAATGTTTCAAAATAAAAGTCCTCAGTAGCAAGTTAGCTAGTTAGCATGGTTAGCATAGTTAGCATCGTTAGCATTTTTAACATAGCTGCTAGAAATGATTAGCTAAGTTAGCTAATCAACCTAGTTAGCATTGCTAACATAGTTAGCATTGTTAGCATAGTTAGCATTTTTAGCATAACTGCTAGAAATGATTAGCTAAGTTAGCTAATCAACCTGGTTGGCATTGTTAGCATAGTTGACATTGTTAACGTAGTTAGCATTTTTAACATAACTGCTAGAAATGATTAGCTAAGTTAGCTAATCAACCTGGTTAGCATAGTTAGCATTGTTAGCATAGTTAGCATTTTTAGCATTACTGATAGAAATCATTAGCTAGGTTAGCTAATCAACCTGGTTAACATTGCTAGCATAGTTAGCATTGTTAGCATAGTTAACATTTTTAACATTTTTGTTAGAAATCATTAGTTAAGTTAGCTGATCAACCTGGTTAGCATTGTTAACATAGTTAGCATTGTTAACATTTTTACCATAACTGTTAGAAATCATTAGCTTAGTAAACCAATCAACCTGGTTATCATTGTTAACATTTTAACATACCTTTTAGAAATCATTAGTTAAGTTACAACTGGAATGTTTAACCTTTAAACTGTCTACCTTCACACATTAACTCTCTTTAAACTATGCAACCACCATGTTTACCCTAGCTACACCTTAGTAACCATATCTACATTATCTATCTATATATTTTTGCATTTTCATGCACTGGTAATTCCTTGGAATTGCATTTCTAGTTCCTATATTTGTTTTATAAAATCACAGTTGTTCTACCAGACTTGGGTATCAATTGCAAATGCAGGGCTTATTATGTGGAGATGTTTATGTTTCTCTATCTATCAGCCACTAATCATGCAATGTGTTATGAAATGACCAAAGTATATGACATGGACCACCTTCTCCCAGCATCTCCCTCTGTTTGTAGCCAGTAAGAAAGTTATCAACCAGAATCCCATACACCCTTCTGTGACCCACACACCAAAATCTAATGCAGTGACTATGAATGAATGAATGCTTCAGACTGTATACAGAATGTAGTCTGGTTTTCACCATACTAAACTCAATCTTTTCCCCGGAAGTTCAGGCAGGGTTCCCCCAGCCTATACAGAATGCCTAAAGAAGACTTCTTTTCTTTTGTTTGATAGGTTTCTAATTAGTTCAGGTCTTCTTTTGCATCAATAGTAGTTTCTTACATGTCTCTTGTTGCATTGCATGCATTAGGTCCAGTTCAAAAGCTGAATAAAAAAAACTTTGTTCCCATAAGAACTGATTGTGTTAACAGATATGATTGTAAGTGTAACGCAATCAGGCTCATAGTATTTGTAGATAAAGACTCATTTTCATTACTCATACAAATGTGTGTGTTTAATCTCTGAAGCAAAGGTAAAACTGACCAAGATCTGGCCAAAAGCTCAACTACTTTATAAATGTACAGAAACCTGAGCTTGTACTTCATGAAAATAAATTGAAACGTTTTATAACTAATTATGTTTTTTACGTGCATGCTTTTACACTTGTGCTCGTACACTCTAACCTTAATCCTTACAGGGAAATCAGATCCCTGTGTCAGGAGGTCATAGCAGACACAGTCAGCATTCCTAACAGTGTATGAGTCTTTGTCACACCTCAGCTCTTAATTAGCAGGCTAAAGTAGAATAATTGACAGGACTAATACTCAGCTGGTTTTAAAGTTCCTAAGTGGCCCTAAATCCTTGTGAATTGTGGGTATGTTCACTTGTCAGGGATGTCACGATTCGGTTCATACCTCTGTGGTTGGGTCACGGTTCATGTTCGGTTCATCAAGTGAATCTGTACTGCCAGCCTAACATTTACTGACAATATTGCTGATCTTCAACACATTCAAGCAACAATGATATTTTGAAAATGTGCCAATTGTTTGTTGGTTTGTTAATTAAACTGCCTAACTGACATGGTCCGCCACCTAATTTGTTTGTTAATGTAATCATCTGTATTGAACCTAACGTCCCATATCTAAACGGTTTGGAATGCATGTGTATCTTTACACTTCTAACTTCTTTATTGTCTCAAATAAATGGATCAATTACAAACTGCAATCATATGTTTTTATTTTATTTTGGAAGAGGATGGGGTTGGGTTGGGGGTTGCCTTTATACAGATAGGACAGTGAAGAGTGACCAAAGTGATTGGGAGAGAGAGAGGTGGGCTGGGATGGGGAAATCACTAACCGGAATCAAATAACTGACTCTGATTCTGATTCTGATGACAATAGGACTTGAACCCAGGTCCCCGTGGACCCAAATGTGATACGGACCCTGCAGCAGCTTGCACAACTGTCAGTACTGACAACCACAGTGTGAGTATGTCATGAGATTCTCTCTCACACATACATTGTTTTGTACCAGTAGGTCATCAGAACAACACATCTTTTACATTGGCAAAAGCCTACATATTCATATCCTGTCTCCACATACTTTAGCTTCAATAATATATCATTTACATACTGTATACAAACACATACTACAAGACACAGTTACAGTCACACACATACTCATCCTCATGCTCTCCATTCTAATGATAAAGCTGCATGTATGTCAAAACTTGCCCAGACATAATCTCTTTGTATTTAAATAGCAGGCCTATTTTAGAATTCCCCTTCATGCCTGCATGGATGGGCCCTGTAGCCTTGCCATTGCTTTAAAATAAAATTGCATTAGGTACACTAGGGAAGAATAGGCTTCAAGACTTGCAGATCTCATTGTCATATATCATGGCTGATGGAATATGGTGAATCTTTTTTGGTGAATTTGAGTGCTTGTTTGAATCTGCTGTTTAGGGAAGTGATTGGTATGTACTGCCTCCTTGTGATTACAAGTGGTAACTGCATATAACATTTTATTAATCAAGCTTTCCCCAAAGGCCAACCTAGTTAATCAATCAATTAATTAATTAGTGATTCATAGGTCACCAAAAATTGCTTAAACATCCTTTAAAGTAGAAAATGTATGATGCCTATTGCACCAAAAACTTTCCACTACAGAGCACTTGCCTCAAGGATTAGTCCATATCTTTTTTTTATTTCTATAACTTGGATGGTTATTGTTAAATTAGCCTACATCATATTGGTGTTGTAAATATATCATGAACTCAAAAATAACAGCCAGAACGTGACTTAAATGTGGCCACTGGCCTCGCGCTTACACATATTGCCTGTGTCGTTTACATGTGAATGATGACGCAGCAAAATGCTTGCTCACACGCTCGGACGTGCCAGCTTTTACTTAACAAATTACAAGCCTGAGAGAACCCATTATACGTGTGCGACCGGTGCGACCCCATCCCTACTACAGTATCGGTTCTTTTACAGACCATGGTTGCTCGCAGCAAGGCAAGCTGGAGTTGCAACTTCCCAGCGGCCACTCCTCTATTGCTCCAGAATCTGACATCTCGATTGGTTAAGTATTTTGCACACCCCCTCGGTCAACAAGTTCCGTGTTTGCAACCAGCCCCAAATCCTTGTTAAGACTCAATGACCAAATCATCTTTATCGGTGTAAATTCCGAGAAGAGAGTAGCACCTAACTTTTTTTGCAAGATGTCAGACAGGGGGTCTTTCGATACCAATGTGGTAACTCTAACAAGATTCGTGTTAGAGGAAGGAAGAAAAGCGAAAGGTACGGGAGAGTTGACAACGCTTCTGAATTCACTATGCACAGCTATCAAAGCTATCTCCAGTGCAGTCAGGAAGGCGGGGATCGCTAATCTGTAAGTATTACCTTAAACGACAATTATAATCATTTTAGCTGTCACCTGCCTGTTCTTTTCTGCCAATGTAAAGATTAAAAAAAAAAAAAAAATCGTCTTACCCTGACTAAACTTGCCGTGAATTCAGCTGTTGTGACCATCCTCATTGTTTTCCATAGTTATGGCATTGCTGGAAGTACAAATGTGACGGGTGACCAGGTGAAGAAGCTGGACATCCTCTCCAACGTCCTGGTCATCAACATGATTAAGTCATCCTTCACTTCATGTGTGCTTGTTACAGAGGAGAATGAGGAGGCCATCATTGTGGAGGCTGAAAGCAGGGTAGGACACATGAGTCAGTTCAATGTTATGAGTAGTGTTAGACTGCTTTCATTTTACATTAATTCTAATCCTTTTGTTGGTTCATATAGGGCAAATATGTGGTCTGCTTTGATCCTCTCGATGGCTCTTCAAACATTGACTGCCTTGCTTCAATCGGTACCATCTTTGCCATCTATAGAAAGGTAATACCATGGACTGCATTTCCCCCTTTAACTGCTAAAGATAGAATCTGCAAACTGTTTTGTTGATGTGGACACTCTTTGTGATTTATCCAGAACTCTGATGACGAGCCGTGTGAGTCGGATGCTCTGCAGCCGGGCAGGAACATCGTGGCGGCGGGGTACGCGCTCTACGGCAGCGCCACCATGCTGGTGCTCTCCACTGGCCAAGGAGTCAACTGCTTCATGCTGGATCCAGTAAGTCCCTGTGCTCATCTGTGTGTGTGTGTGTGTGTGTGTGTGTGTGTGTGTGTCAAGTATGTTAAATACAGGACCGGATTTGTCAGGATATGCCCTCTGGGATAATGCTGAGGTTGTCCCCAAAAGACCTTTTTTGGTTCACAAGACAAGGGTGGTTTGGTGGTCTTTCTTTACAGTGCAAAGTTTTACTTTATTCACAGGTGTCATGTGTGTAGTTTTTCTTGTGCCGTTTGCATAACGGTGACTTTACATGTCTTTGCAGGCTATCGGGGAGTTCATTCTGGTGGACCGAGATGTGCGAATCAAGAAGAAGGGGAAGATCTACAGCTTGAATGAAGGCTACGCCCAGTACTTTGACCCGGCCGTAACAGAGTATTTGCAAAGGAAAAAGTTCCCAGAGGTAAATTGTTCAACAAATAAGCTGGACTGTTCGAAGGACCAACCCCTATCATTAGTGCAATGTCAACATTTGTACCAGTATTTTTGATTGATTGATAAAAATGATTCCTTCGTATTACTATATGTGTATGTATTTGTATTATGACTTGACACTTTTCACCGGTGTGCAGGATGGCAGTGCTCCATACGGCGCGCGTTATGTGGGCTCCATGGTGGCCGATGTTCACCGGACTCTGGTTTACGGAGGAATCTTCCTGTACCCAGCCAATCAGAAGAGCCCAAAGGGAAAGGTATGAGGAAGAGGAAGAGCTCTATTGTTATTGGTCCTTTTGTGTTCTTTGTCAAGTCATGCACCGTTGTAAGGCTGGGATTATACTTGCCGTTAGACCAAACGTAAGCGTATGCGACCGTGTGCGACCTGCTGTGTCCTGTGTACAGACTCGCTGCAGCATTACGCACCTTACTGGAGGTCTTCACCAGGGGGAGACTAGTAGCCTAATATCAGATGTGGATGTGGCCATGTGCCATTGTTTACTCTCATGATTGCCCCCAGCTTTGATGTCGATAATGCATCTTGCAGTCACTTTCTTTTGGCAATGATCGCCCCCTACTTTCTTGTCAGTATTGCATCTCGCGGACGCGTCGTGGTCGCTTGCGACGACGTGCACGACCGACGCACCAAACTACCGCAAAATACGCGAGGCAGCCATGATGCGTACACGAACGCGTTGTCTACAGCAAGTCTAAACGTGCCTTAAAGAATAGTGAATGGGGTGTCCAGGAATCTTGTTGGCAAAAATCCATTTCCCTGTTCTCTATGACCATGTCACAGCAGAGACACACTGCATGAGAGATGTGCAGTCTAAGCATAACACTGCTATCAGACACACACACACACACACACACACACACACACACACACACACGGCTTGCAGTGTATCCCATGGCGTGAAACCTTGCCTATTTTGGCTGTGTACATTTCTAATGTTTGTAATGTTTTTTTGCCTGCTACTTGTTAGGCTTTTTGCACCATGGATTGAATTACAGATTGAGCAACACATCATGGCATAAGTCGTATGTCTTCCCCTTGCAGTGATTTCTGTAATGGGGATGACTGACCACCAACCCTGTAATGTCTTAGTCAGCCAGTAGGGGGCTCAGTGTGCCATGAAAGTTCTAATAAGTTTCTCCCTCTTTCTCTCTCCCTCTCTCCTCTCTCTCTCTCTCTCTCTCTCTCTCTCTCTCTCTCTCTCTCTCTCTCTCTCTCTCTCTCTCTCTCTCTCTCTCTCTCTCTCTCTCTCTCTCTCTCTCTCTCTCTCCCTCCCTCCTCTTTCCCTCCCTCCTCCCTGCAGCTGAGGCTGCTCTATGAGTGCAACCCCATGGCCTTCATCATGGAGCAGGCTGGAGGGAAGGCCACCACAGGGACCATGGACGTGCTGGACATCCAGCCGGTGGGCATCCACCAGCGAGTCCCCGTGGTGCTGGGCTCTCCCGACGACGTGAACGAGTACGTCAACATCTACAAGAAGCACTTCCCCTGAGCGGGCAGCTGAGCAGGGCAGAGCAAAGCTGCTGCAGCAGTAGCATATGCTGACACCAGAGACCAATAAGCATCGACCAAAAGAGAAGGCCAACCTGACCCACACTCCATACCTCACACTCACACACCAAGACACACTGGAGACCAAAAAGCATTGACCAAATGTACAGACCCGGACCAGACGCTGGGAGGGCACTGTGAAACGTTTACTATAATGATCATTCCATCAGAAGCAAACCGCAAGAATGGATCACATATTTCTGTTACGCTTCCAAAACGGATTGACATGATATTGAAATGAAGAGAACTGCACAAATTAAAGCCTGGAAATCTTTATACAATATGCAGTGTGGACTCAACTTGATTTTCCATTACACACCAGAAGCATTGAAATAGTGCAGTCTTATTATATAAAAAATATTTGAAATGGGTGGTACAAGATATATTGATAATGTATTGTAATAATTGTTCTAAATGCATCTTGAATCTCTTGAAAATAGGCAGGCACTCCTCCATAGAGACCAAATGCTATATCTCACACTGATAGCAAACGTGAAACAAAATTCATGGATGTTTCTCATGATTCAGATCCTGTCCAAACTTGAATGGGCTCTTTCTTGGGGCATGTTACACCTTTTCAAATTTCATGAAGTCTGCCATTTTTTTTCTTACATAAAACAGACAGACAAACTGTACAGAAAACGTAATCTCATTGGAGGAGGCTATACGTAACGTATGGATTCAACACCATCCTGTAAATGCAGAATGAATAGAAATATTTCATATCAATGAGCTTAACAAATTACATTAGAAGGTAATTCAATGAAATCATCTTTTGTTTAAATTAATTTGCACAAGGATGTATGTTTTTGTGAATATACCTTTAAGCAGGCATTTCCTCAAGCATTGACAGGCTGATTGATTGTCATTTTCATACCACAGATAAATAAAGATCAAGTGAGATAGTAGAAAACTCAGGAACAAGGGTCTATTTACAATAAAGTACATCATCGACAGCACAGAAATTCACATAAAGAGTAACCAGCTCCACTAATATCCTTCCAGGTTGATGTGAAGCGGCGTTGATCACTGGCTACCTTTGTCAACGCTATCTTGGTCAAGCAGAACAGTTGTCTGTTTGATAGAGAGAATGATGTATGTCAAAGACAGAGGAAGAGTAGGGACACCTCTGATGTTGATTCTGATTAGATGTGGGCACACACACACACACACACACACACACACACACACACACACACACACACACACATACTGTAGAAACATTCCATCCCCCCAATTTCTAAGGACACAGATAACAGGTGTACTCAGAAACATCTTCTCCAACGACCAGTCATGTCAGATGGAGAAACACAGATTAAGATTAAGATTAAGAGCCAAGGACAGAAATGAGATGGTAAGAGTGTCTATTTGCACCTGTGGATAAAGAGCACACTGGCCATTCAGAGTGAGATTGTGATTTCAGACATTCTACAGGATCGTTGTAAATGGTGTGGTGTTCAAACATAGAAAGGTAGGGTATCTTTAAACACAGGCAGACACCTGTGTACTGTAAACTTGGCATTACATTATCAGACGAAGAATCACGGCATTCTAAATCTACCGAAGAACTTTGGAAATCTCTTTCAAGTGTGTGAAACCTACCTGACTGACAAGTACATTGAAAAAGACTATTTTAGGTGAGATTTAGAGTTTGTGCGTGTGAGCTTTAATGAGTAAAAGCTATTCCGTTATTTTACTGAGCATCCTTACATTTTGCATCACCGAAGACTTTAACACTGTGTGCTGTATAAGTAATATGCATGTAAAAATGTACTCTGAAAATTCTCCCATAATTTGTTCAGTGCAATGTTCCACATTCTCCCTTCTCTCTCTGTACTAGTCAGGCTATTCACACCATCCCAGAGGGCCCGGCTGGTACAGCCAGTATTCCACGCATTTCAAGACATGCAGGTTTCTGCAGTGATATTGATCTGCCAGAGGTAGATCTATTGAATTTCAGAGGTAATTTAGCCCCATACCTTGCTTATAAGAGAGGCCATTCCTGGTGCAGCCTGTTTGTGTGATGAATTAGAGAGGAAAAGCAAGTTCTTGTTGCTGTGTTGTGCATGCAGTTCATTGATATTATGTTGCAGATGGAGCTGGAAGGGTTATCAAGAACGCTAAAACGTTCAGGTCAAGTATCATATTGCGTACGCTCTCAGAGAAAGCTGTGGAACAAACAAACACGGCAGAAATGTGTGTGTTTGAAATCAAAGTTCCGTATGCCAAGTCAAATATGCTCTTTTGTGATAGCATAGCAACTCTCGAGTTGGGTAATATGAGCCCCCATAAGTACTGTATGTCCTGTCTGTAAGGATGTGGGCAAAGAATTGTACTGTTTACTGTAAATCCTTCATGAAAATCATATTGTATGTGTTGGTCTTACGCACCCATATTGAGTTTTACGTCTCTGAACTTTCACTTACTTGGTAGTTAAACTGTGGTTAAAGAGATATGTCCCTGAATCTATTGCTTACTAAGGTTGTGTCAAACCTCTCATTTCTCCACACAGCCATCAAAGAAGAACCATTTATACTTATAGAAGCTCTCTAGATCTACAAGTCACTATTTGCAGTTATAGAAAGCTTAAAAACATTTCTGACAGTGAGCCTTTTAATTGAAAGTAAGGAGGAATGGTTCAGGAAGTGTCTTGTTAGTCAGTGGAACACAGATGGCCTTTGTGGGATATGCTGCGTATTCAGGACCTCTGGTGGACATTATCTAGTCAAGAAAGCTGCAAAAGCTGCAAAATGCTGGTTTCATCTAGTGATCATTTGATTGATATAAAAGTGGGCTCTGCAAAATCACAGCTGGAAAATCTTCTGTAAGTAAAAGTCCTACCACATATCTATGACAAGCATTTACTTAAACCAAAGTCCTTTCAGGGAAGTCCCTCCACCCGGTGGCCATATTGCAACACTTTTTGGGCACATATCGGGCACTCAGGCATAGTTAGGCAGAAATGTTTGTGCGCAAGGCTTCATGACACCGACCTTGCTCCAGCCTCGAGATCACCACACATGATTGGTGTAATGTACTCACATGTCAACTTTTTTGCTGTGGAAGGGGCGGGATATGTGTAGACAACTGCGATATTGGAGTTACAAATTTCCTTGCTTTTTCTATGGAGGATTTTTACCCCTCATTAGAAAGTCTATACCTTTAGCTTTTACTTCCTGAAGCGGAACTTTTTCACCTCTGCAAAAAAAGTGTGTTCTGCTTTCTGCAATCAGTGTGGACCGACAGGAAACAAATAAAGGGAAGCAGGGGCCTGTACAGTAGAGAACCATGTCTGATTTCCTACGTTTTGGGGGTGTACTTCTATACTTGATACACTGTATATAATATGTAGTCATATATGCTTTAAACTGTTTTGATTTGACACCTATTTTTATTTCAAGGGCACTCCTATGTAAAATCATGGCGTGGAGTGACTGTGGATCTAGGGGTGACGACCTTTACATAAAGGTCAGGAGAAGGCCATGAAGCTCCATTGACATTTGAGGCACACTTGAAGTGGTTAGTGCCACCCTCAAGTCTGCCGTGTAAAATCTTTTTTATTTATTATTATTTTTCTCTAAATGAGAAATTCATGAGAAATGTTGCAAAGTTCAATTGGTATTTTGTTGGAATGTGTATACCCACACCAATTCATTTAATCTAGAATATCTGATCTAGTTTTGCAGTGTTTTAATGGAGAGAGATGATATGATTTTCACACAATACTGTATATATTTTTCTTTTAGTATATAAACATAAGCTTTTTTTCAATAGTCTTTAGCTTCCATGTTTTCAGATCAAATTCATTCACAAAAATTGGACCCAGTGAGTTTGATAATGCTGCCTCTCTCTTAGACATGGTACTACCCAGATACCCAAGCGGTAGCACTCACCCTGTCTAAAGCACACTCTGGTAATGTCTTGTTGGTGGGCACTGGCTGTGCTACCCCTGTTACCTGATCCCCCCTCATGCTCGACCAACAAATATAACCCTTGGCCTTTATTCGCATGCTAGAACTGGGACCAGCTCGCTTCCTCTTGCCTTCCCTGACTCACTGTCACCCAGAGACCCTCACACACACGTTTTCCCCCGCAACACGGCTTACCCCTTCTTGTGCTGACCAACGGCAGGATGACGGATCAGTCTATGTTCGACACGGACGTATGGACCCTAACCCGGTTTGTTATGGAGACGGGCCGGAAGGCCAAGGGCTCGACCGGCGAGCTCACCCAGCTGATCAACTCCATGCTGACGGCCATCAAAGCCATCTCGTGCGCGGTGAGGAAGGCGGGTCTGGTTCACCTGTAAGTCCTGCTGGCTGACCTGGGGTCAGATAGTGTGCAAGTGTCAGAAGGAGTGGGCAAGTACAGGAGAGAGAGTTGTGGCAGAGAACTTACAAGTCTATATTTGCAAGCACACTCCTTTTGCATGTAATGTAGACTTGCTCATACACTTGCTTTTACATGCTGTACAAGATAGAGACTCAGTTTAGTGCCATTTGAAAAAAAAAACTGTTAGTTGTACATTTCAATCAACTTTCTTGGTGCCTTGACCTGCAAGAGTTGTAGAGGTTGGGTGTGCTCTCATTTAATGTCTTTGATGCTCAACCACAAAACAGTTTAAGGCTTTGTACTCAACCTAACCAGCAACTATATCATCAATGACTGTAAAAGAATGACACATCACTTTATCTTGTTCAAATAATGCATGACAAACATAACCGCAGCAGTGTTACCCCATGTGGGTGTGGTGTTTTTTAATTGTTAGTAGCCTGTGGTATCTAACATCAACTGAATGTAGAAATGTGATCCCAAGGTCAAGTTGAAGAGGTCACAGTCTATATTTTGAGTTAGCTATTGCTACGCTAAGATGTATGGAATAGCTAAACAAAAGCATACATAACTGTCATGGACAATAAGAGCCCAGAGGGAATGCTTGTCTGCACTCAGGCAATGCAACATGATGGAGATTCTAGTGGTCATCATCACTGGCACTGTTGTTTGGTAAATGCTTGCCACGTCGTGTCTCTCGCCCTCACCGTGTCTCCGCGCAGGCAAGGCATCGCTGGCAAGACCAACGTGACGGGCGACGAGGTGAAGAAGCTGGACGTCCTGTCCAACGACCTGGTGGTCAACATGCTCCAGTCGTCATACAGCACCTGCCTGATGGTCTCTGAGGAGAACAAAGACGCCATTGTCGTTCCAGCAGACAAGCGAGTAGGTTTAAGCCTGCATGACCAAATGTAGGCCCAGTATTGCATCGGATTGTGTATAGGCCTGTGTGAGTGTCTGAATGTGAGCTCTAAATGAATGAGTACATGTGATCAGTCCTGGGAGAATACATGAACAAGTCTTGGAACTGTTAGCAATGTAAGTTGGGTTTTTTTTGTGTGTGTTTGTTTTGTTTTGATGTTGTTTTATTTTTGTTGTTTGTTTATGTTGTGGTACCGTTCTAACTATAAACCCTTCACAGGGTAAATATGTGGTCTGCTTTGACCCGCTGGACGGCTCTTCCAACATTGACTGCCTGGCATCCATTGGCACCATTTTTGCCATCTACAAAAGGGTGAGTGTGCTGTCCACACAATTGTATACACATAATTAGACCTACAAACATGTTATGTACGCACTGTTGAATTATGGGAACTGTATGGGAACTGTTTCCGACTAGCAGTGTTGGTTGTTATGGGAACAGCTGCTGGGTCTGGGGTTTGTGTGTGTGTGTGTGTGTGTGTGTGTGTGTGTGTTTATAAGTGTGAGTGGCATAGACTAGTAAAAGTAGAAAGGTATGATAATTCCATGTGTCTCCATTTCTTTCTTACTGAACTGCAATACACACATCTGTATAGTATCACTGTTTAAGACACATTTCACCTTGTACTAATGGTAGGTACTCACATATACTGTAATCACACATAGAACAAAAATCACCACCATTAAAACAATGGCCCACACTTGAATATAGTGAAAGTAATATTTGCCGTTGTTGTGCTATTGTCTCACACAGATTGACGAGGTAGATCCTGCTATCCAGCAAACCATCAGCCAAATCCAGACTACTGGATAAGCGCTATTGTATCATAGGATATGGTGGATGATGAATATGTTTTTCTCATTTCCAAAGTTTGAAATCTAACTTGAGATATTTCTAAGGAAGACTAAACTCACAATAAGTTTAAATGTTAACATTGAATATGTTGGCAATGGCCACATATAACCTTGGTAGTGTAACATCAAAGCCAGATTTGGAAATGATGAATATGAATGAATGCCAAGATTTTAGTGTAGAGATTTAGTCTACAGACCTGGGGTCAGGTTCTGAAAACTGTTAGAAATGCATCTCTGTATGTCATAGAGTGGGATGGAATCAGAAGGATATTCTATGATACGAGATCAGTGACTTACACAGGTAACTTAGGGAGTTACCTTTGATCTCTCAAAACAGTATGTAATTTAAGAAGCAATATGTGCAGTAGGAGTTCTTCTGGAGATCAGCAATCATTCTTAAAGTTATGAGGATAGGCCACTAACCTCGGTTTGTAGTATACCCCTCTGATTCGCAATTAACTAAAGGTTGCAGTAACGTTTACTGACACTAGATGGCGATATTACTTTAACAATTGCTTGGTCATTATGATCCTCAGCACAATGGCTAAACAGTCCCAGAAAGTTGCATAGGGTCTCTTTAACAATTGACATGAAATGCATATAATACACTATTTTAACATCTATGGGTTTATTTTTCCTCTGGATCGTACCTCCAGACTTCAGAAGGGGAACCCAATGACCAGGATGCCTTACAGCCTGGCAACCAGATAGTGTGTGCTGGCTACGCTCTCTATGGCAGTGCCACTCTAGTCGCCCTGAGCACTGGGGCAGGAGTCAACTTCTTCATGCTGGACCCGGTAAGTGTACTTTGCACGTATCATCTTGCCCATATGGTGAAATCAAGGCATTGACATTCCTTGATCACGCCATTTTATGGCATATCAATCATTTACAGTTTACGTAGGTCAGAATAACTTGGAGCAATCTGCAATAACAAACCTGGGTCATAATGGTGGTGTTTGCAGCTGTAAAGCAATTAAAAGCCGTAGGGTGACATACATTTTGAGGCATACGGGAAAACTAGGTCTACCAGGATATAGCTTTCCTATGACATTGTAAGACAACCAGAAGCCACATCCTGGTTCATCGGGGCCCTCTGAATAGGGCTGACACAGATATTGGGAATGGACCCAATGGATTTGCAGGCCCAGAATTATTTCGCTGGTATCAGTGGGTTGGGGTTGGGGAAGGAGTGTGTGTGTGTGTGTGGGGGGGGGGATCTTAGCTCTCTTATGGATGGTGTAACATTGCTTTGTTCTGTCTCGCAGGCTGTGGGTGAGTTTGTTCTCACAGAGAGGAATGTAAAGATTAAGAAGAAGGGAAAGATCTACAGTCTCAATGAAGGCTATGCCAAGTACTTCGACCCTGCAATAAATGAGTACATCAAGGCAAAGAAATATCCAGAGGTATGACCCCAATCTCTCCCTCACACACAGTCACACTGAATACACATGCACACAGTCAGAGTCACATTTACACACACACACACACACACACACACACACACACAGTACACACACACACACACACACAGACACACACACACACACACATACAGTACACACACACACACACACACACAGTACACACACACACACACACACACAGACACACACACATACAGTACACACACACACACACACACACACACACACTGACAAGAAATCATGTGGCGTGTGAGCTCAAACACCGACTCTCGGGACGTCTTGCTCTAGCAACTGTCACATGAACCCCTGTGAGTCGTTGACAAAGCTCCCTGGTTGTTGTTGTTTTTTCCTCCATGTAAGCAGAACTAGTATCTAGTGACACATAAATGAGCTAAAGCATCACTTTGCACGTTCTTCGGACAGCATGACCCCAGCAGGGTCAGGCAGGTACAGGATCAGCTGACCAGAGAGGAGTGGTGACTACCTCCAAAACCAGACAGTGCCCTGTCGCCAACTTCCTTCCTCAGGACATGTGTTGGCTAAAGGCAGAAGTAGAGGGTGGGGAATGGGGGGCGGTGGTGGGGAAGGTGGGGGGGGGGGGGGGGTGCCGTGTGGGTGGGTGTGGGGGGTCTCTGACTGTGATCGTATGGAATCTATAGACTCAGCTAATCCGACACTTCAGCTTTGCACAAGTCCGTCTGGTCACATGGGGTTGAAGACTTGATGAATCCACACAAAAAGAAACCAGGCAGCTCATTTACAGCAATTAATAAATCATCATCATCAGCAGATTCCTCATTGTGTATCTTTGGAATGGTAATTCGCCAATAGAGCAGGATTGACTGTTAGTGAATATTGATTCTCAGAAAGCATTTGTCTAACATTGTTGTTTTTTATTTATTATTATTATTGGTTTGTTTTGCTTGATTGGTGTTTTTTTTCTCTGTGTGTCTGTGTGTGTGATGTGAAAATTGGTAAATGATTGGCATGTTTTTTTGTTGTTGTCGTAGTTACATACTGCACTTACATAAAAAAAAACTCAGTCTACCCACCTACACAAAGACACACACACGCACGTGTGCACACACACACACACACAAACACACACACACACACACACACACACACACACACACAGACGCCAGAGGAGGCACATGACACACTGGGGTCTATGACTAAGCAGCACATGACTCCTGCTCCATTCAGTGTTCCTGTCACGCTCACACTGATTCCATGAATCCCATCACAAACGAATCTGAAAACACACCTGCTTAATCTGATTATCAGCCTTCACATATATATCACACACCTGTATACATACTGTAAAATACATACAGCTGGAATTGGTGCGGTCGCAACGACCTGTTTTGCTTATAGGGTCTGTTGTGTTTTTCAAAAGCAGTTGCTGTGAACCTTGATCCCAAACTTGTTTGTCTTTCCTGGAGCAGCAGAGAGAAGTCTCTTATCTCTGGCGTCAGCCTGATGATACCTTGTACCACCACAGGGCACAGTGGAACACTCTGTTGCCCCCTGTGCACTGTGTGTGTGTGTGTGTGTGTGTGTGTGTGTGTGTGTGTGTGTGTGTGTGTGTGTATGTTGAGCTGTTGTCTTTGACCTCTGTTGTTCTTGGACATGTCTTCTGGTTGTCATAGAGTCACATAGCTGATGGACACTGACTTACGTGCCCCAATGATTTTCGTTTCACTGATCTGTAGGTATAAATCACATCTGTATGTAATGTATGGTCAAGCATCACAGAGAAAAGCATAGCACTCTTGGTCAATCTGAATTCCACACATATTCAGCACAGTCATTTAAAGCGTTGAATGCTTTGCGTGAATCAGCAAAACTTTCATGTCGATGAAGAGTCGAGTTGAGCATAATGTAAGCTGTCCACGTATGCTTGTGCCACCTCTAGGATGGGGGTGCCCCATACGGTGCCAGGTATGTGGGCTCCATGGTGTCAGACGTTCATCGCACAATTGCCTATGGAGGCATCTTCATGTACCCTGCCAATGAGAAGAGTCCCAAGGGAAAGGTGAGACTTCTGCACAACATCAATTATCTATGGTTATAACGAGTGGCTTGCGGAATGAGTCACGCTGCACAAGTAGGTGTAGCATGGCATCACACTGACCTCTTGTCATTGAGTAGCACCCATGACTACTTCGCGGCGCTTGTGGTTTATTTTGTGGCAACTAAGACTACGTAATGAAATGTAGTAAGGCAGGACATCCCTTTTTAGTGGATTATGCTTTTGTCAGTTAATCCAGTTCTTCATTTTAAGTTGTGACAAAGCACTAGCATCTGTTCCGCGCCCGTATGACCTGTTGTGGAAATGCTGCCTCAGCAATTACGGACCAGGACACGCAGCGCAACCACTGGATACAGGATACTGTCAGTCTCATTTTCACAACTCCCTGAAGCGTGTATGTGTGTGTGTGTGTGTGTGTGTGTGTGTGTGTGTGTGTGTGTGTGTGTGTGTGTGTGTGTGTGTGTGTGTGTGTGTGTGTGTGTGTGTGTGTGTGTGTGTGTGTGTGTGTGTGTGTGTGTCTGTGTGTGTGTGTGTGTGTGTGTGTGTGTGTGTATTAGGGAGGGGTTGGGTGAGAGTGGAGGCTTTTTCATTTTCAAATTATTAAGAACACGCTTTAGTCTAAATTTAACCAACAAACCAAAAGCAACAGCAAAAGCAACAACAGAACATGAATTAGATAATAATACTGTATGTAATAGACCCTAGACTGAGGAGACGTACCTCTGATTAAAATGACTTTATCAGAGAGCATTTAGGAGGGATACATATAATACACTATAATACTCCGATGCAGTGTACTATACCTAGAAAATTCACAATAATTGTGCACTGTGGTCATTATTTATTTAACCAAATAAAAGCATGGAATTTGGTACACTTATAGCCAAAGGCAGTTAAAAAAAAATATTTTGAGCCATCATGAATTTTCAACATTTTCAAAATGCCTGTGCCTCAATTTTCTGTTGAATCATCTTATACAGTACATGTTGATTATATGATAATCTAGTTAGTTAAATTTGCTTACCATACATAGGTCTTAGGAGCTACTCATTAATGATTCAATGATTCAAAGTCATTCAAATGTCAAGATGACCATTATTTCTCTCAATGGAATCCATAACTGAAATGTGTAATTACATCAATGTTGCATAGATTAATCTAATCAGGATCTTAAGGATCTTAGAATCAAATCACGGAACAAACACTGGGTCTATCATGGGAAGAGTAATCACTTCCCTTCACAGTAACAGAGGTGTTACACTGCTTAACCCTTCTTACATTTGCAGAAAACAAGTTAACATCAAGACTAGCCTGCATCTGGTAGGAATGTCCAGAATGATTCATCATAATGACCCTCGGATGGCCCATTTACAGGGTGAAGGCAGTCAGCCATCATTGTAACACTTTTGGCAGTTATCGGTCAGCTATTTTTCTATTGAAGTGAATGGGGATGCTTACAGGAAGGGGCGGGATATATAGACTGCTGCCATATTGTTATTACAAACTACCCCCATACGTTTCTAAGGAGGATTATTTGATGTCTCCTCATTAGAAAGTCTCTGGTGAAGGTAGCTCTGGTGTTGATAGCAGCCTCTGACTGACCCCACACATTGCCATACGTAGGCTATAGTATCTGCTGCCCTCTGATCAAGCTCTTTTAGGGAGGACTTTGTTTGGGGGATTGCATGCACATTATGCCTCTTTGCAAATAAAGTCCTTCTTGCTTGGTCTATTTATGTGGACGCGCTGATTCAGTCATACAGATAATAAACCTATCTGTCGTGGCCATTACTTTCTGTGGAAAGTCATGCGAGGCGGAAGACAGTTTTACAGGGCATTTGTAAGCTCTGGAAAGACAGCCAATGCTGTCCTTTCTCTTTTAGGCTATTGCTACAAGAAATGTAATTGGCAGACAAAAAGAGTAATCAAGTGTGGTAGAGTTTATGACTAAATTTACAGTTAAAGACTACATTCACCAAGATTAGGCTGCAATTGAAATTGCAGAAGTGCACTGAAATTGAAGAATTAAAAAATGGTATCCCTATATTTATATATTGTGTATCTGTCAGTTTTCCTGTCAGTTACTGCACGTATACAAACAGTTCAAACAGGACTTGTTTGTTGGTAGATTGGTCCTTGCTGACTGGGCAACATTACTCAGAAGGGAGCATGATGCAATACCGCTTAGCTTGAAAAAAAAATGTGATCCTGTTTTGTAAGTATTGTAGTGAAATTCATGAATTCAAACTTTATGAATGTTGTTCATTCATTTAGATTTTTGTTGTTTCAATGATTTGTGTCAGATGCTATTACATATATTAATTTACACCGTTCTTGATGTAAGGATTTCATTAACCTTTTTGAATGTCTTACATTTTGTCATATAGGGAAGTAAATGTTCTGCAAATATTTCAATGAAGCAGTCTGGGTTAATGACTGACTACCTAACATTGCAACAAGTTTGCTCTTTACAGTAGGCCTATGCTTCCCATATTATCTCTTCCAGAGCTTATCTCTTCAGTGCCAGAAGGCTGCTAGCATGGGCAGTGGTTGGTTGCCACCAATTATTGCCCTCTCTCTCTCCCTCTGTAACACTTTTCTCCCTCTGTGTTCTCCTCCCTTCAGCTGAGGCTTCTGTACGAATGTAACCCCATCGCCTTCCTCATCGAGCAGGCGGGCGGCAAGGCCACCACGGGCACCCAGAGGGTCCTGGACGTCAAGCCAGAGGCCCTCCACCAGCGGGTGCCCTTCATCGTGGGCTCCCCTGACGACGTGGATGAGTTCCTGGCCTTCGTGAAGAAACACCAGAAGTAGATTGTCGGTGGCCTCTGTGAACGTGACCGCGATGCCGCCCCCCTTGGCTCCCTGGTTACCTCAGCTTGAGTTTCACTTCAGTTAATTTTTGTCAGTGTGCCAGTAATTCGTATGCTATAGGACATTCTCTGCCTTTTTACAAGAAGACCAAAAATAGCAATAAAAGTCGGAAAACAATGTAGTCATGGTCATTTCTTTAACTGTAAAAAAAGAGATATTTTCTTATCAGGTCAGCTGATTTCCTATCAGGTCAGGAATTGGTATGGCTACGTCACCATTAAGATCAGGCTCACTTCTCAGAACTTCAAATTGGATTGACCTCGTCAGCATTAACAGCCTTGTATTGTTTCGCGTCGAGTTATTTATGAGTTGGCATTTGTAAAAGGTACAAATAAGAAAATGTGAAAGTAAAAGATACTAATAATGAAATGTGAAACTACATCATGATGAGTCAGGAGTAACATATTTAGCTTAACACTAAAAGCCTAATGCATATCTCTGAAGAGATGTCCCAACCATATCTCTAAGCTTCCAGAAAAAGCATGTTGAATGTAAAAAGCATAAAGGTAGTGTGAATGTTCTTCTCTTCTGTAGCAAAGTCTCATGGCTCATAGTGCACTGGCACATTGTGGGTGGGTACATGTGCCACACAGAAAACGGGATGTTTTTCCCTCTCTATCCTTTCCTCTTGGGCAGGTCAAGTTTGTAGTGTTGACGGACTGCTGCATTTGTTTTGACCTCACTGAAGCAGGCACGAGGCTGAGAGTAAACATAAAATCTGTTTCCTGTCCAATAGCTCACCCACTCCAAAAGTCTATCTAACAATGCAAATAATAAAAAAAAAGTCCTTGCCAAGAGGCAGTCAACACACTTGTGTCCCAAGAACTGTAACTCACCCTGAATGAGATTCAGGTTGTGATCAGGCACAAAACTGGTCAAGCACAACAACTTTTAAAAATAAGTCTTTCAAAGATTTCAAAGAAGGCACTCCTAAACTCAATCTTTATGATCCGATTTGTATATTAAATTTCAATATTTTTAGATATTTGTAATGCATGTACCATTTTAATATTTATAAATTGTTAAATAAATGATAAATATTGATAAAAGTAGAAAAAGCAGCCAACAAGGAGTGCCGAAATTACATCATTTGTATTCATAAAAGCACAGACAAAGATGACTGGATTTTTTAAAACTTTTATTGACCGTGCTAGGAGGTAGAAATAAAAAAATCTTCAAACACAGGCCTATAACAGATAAAAGACAATTCCGAAATATGGAGTACACATATTTACATAACAATTTATAAAACCTAGAAATCAAGGTGGCATAAAATGACCAAAAAAAAAAAAAAGTCAATTCCCTCTATGAACAGTGTTTTTTTTTTTTTTTCTCTTGTATAGATCAGCCCTGACAGTCACCTGCAGGGCTGGAGCAGCAGCCTTTAAAGGCTGTAGTCGTACAGAACTCACATTTCAAAATGGCCCGCTATTCCCTTACATAGTGCACTTCAGTCTCAGTCTCAGCATCTTTAAACAGAACTCCCAAGTATCCACTTAAAAAAAGGCCAAGACGCTGAAACTTCACAAGCGAGCCGGGTGACACACTGGAGCGATGATTTAAAAACGAATAAAAGTGGCGGTGCGACTGGTGACCTCTTTACATGAGTGGGTAGCTAGCAGCTGTGGCAATGCCGCAGTGGTTTTTCCGGTCCTTGGCCATGTAGATGTAGCCTTGATCACCCCACTTCTCACTCCAACTGCAGGGTTAAAGGAAAACAACCAAAAGCCAATGAGAGCAAGTCCCACAATGAGGATATGAATAAATAAAAAAGTAAGATCATTAAAACAGATGCTTTCTAAAAGGCTTCTCATACCTGTTCTTGACAATCCAGTACTTCTTGCCATCAACATCTTCGCCCTCAAAGCCATAGCCGACGGCCAGAACACCATGGTCAAGCTCGGAGCTGCTGCATTCCTTTTCATAGTAAATACCTACAATAAATAAATAAAATACATCAGGTCACAAGTCACTGACAAGTCAATGACATTTCGGATAGCAGCCAGCTACTGCCAGGGGGCTGCAACTTCTCGCTGTGGCTTCGTGCCAAACCTCTGGCTGAAGATAGAACCGTGAAGGTTCCTCACCTGAGTGGTAGAACTGGAAGGACTCGTGTCCAGCGTCGATGGCCACAGACACTGGGCCAACAGCAGCGATGGCCTTCATGAGGGCGCGTTCCTTTCCACTGGGGATGTCCACGAAGCCTGTGTCGTTGGCAGAGTTGTACTTGGGATCATAATGGCAGGGCTGATCATCCTTTAGGAGACGACAAAAAAAGGGTCATTTAGCGATTGTATTCCCATATAGCATCTTCCAGTCTAATACACGCATCGTTACACATGTATTTATAATTTTCTTCTTATTATTATTCCAGTGACCGTTGCTGGATATGATCAAACCAAACGAAAAGACTTACAGTGCCCAGGTAGGGGTAGGCTTCCTCAGAGTCCAGGCCGCCGTTGTCGTTGATGTACTGGAAGGCCTGGTCCATGAGCCCGCCGTTGCACCCCTCGTTGCCCTCGGGCCGTGAGCACTCCACCAGGTTCTGTTCGCTCAGGGACACCAGCTGGCCCGTCTTCTTGAACACCTGGCCCTCCATGGCTCCGGTGGTGCTGAAGGCCCAGCAAGAGCCACACTCACCCTGAGGAACAATGCCAAAAATGTATACGGTTCAACCACTTCCTTAACACGTGCACGGTATTGCAGCAACATCTGGCATGACGGAAATGTTTCTAAATGTTCAAGTGCACCTTGATTTTTGAACATCTATTTCTATTTTGCAACACAGCAATCTGTGGTCGGTCGCCTTTGTTTACCTTTTAAGTAGGTCAAGCCAAGAAAAGAACGGGGTCATATGACAACACCCCCGCTTTCATAATGTCAACAAAGTTATCGCTCTTGGTTCTGATGTAGTTCTCCACAACATCAGAACCAAGTCAAACCCTTTTTAAAGTGCTTTATCAGTGTTGCTCACTGAACTTAGTGACTAGCCTATATAAAGCAACTATATATGTAGAGTGCATGTGTCCGGGAGTAGACAGGCCAGACCGGTTTAGCCATATAGCGAGTCATAAACATGGCTGCACTCTGGAGCTGTTGACTATTGCACTATGTACTTGTTTAAATATAGCTGGGGGGGTGGGGCTTGTTTTTGATTCTCTGTATGGTAGGGAGGGACAACAACATAACAGCAAAACATTGCGGGGTACAAGTGTGTCTGCTGGCCTTACCTGATCCTTCACTGGAGTCACATATCCCATCTCCCTGTAGTCAATCTTTTTGGGAAGCTCAATGAAGTTGGGCTCCAAGAACAGGGATCCCTTGGACTTCCTTTGCGTCTTCATTTTGTAACCGTTCATGACCTGCCTGAACTCCTCGTGAGTCTGCAGTAACAACAGCAAAAACTTCTTGAGCAACTTGTGTTACACAACTAAATAGGTCAATACATGGACACATTATTTGACGAACTCTCTCAATACGAAACTCTGCTGCAAAACTGACTTCTAATAAACACATGCCAATGAACTGATTCATATCCTTACCATGTCACCGAAATGATTCATCCCCAGACGGTAAGAATGAAGGCCCATGGAGTGCTCAAGGTTGTGCATTTCAATCTTTTGCAGGTTCTTCTGCCACACCACCCGTCGCCATCCCTCTTCCTTCTGCAGGGAAGATGTTACTTAGTGACAACGTTCTCAGAACAACTCCAATCGCAGTTTCTCAACACAATCAAGTCACTCATTCACCAACCTGATGATATTCTTTATTGTGGAAAGACTTCCATTGATCCCAATGCTCATCAAGTACCCGATCAAAACTAGGAGCAGCCAAAACAGCACCGAGGCACAACGTGAACACCGCCGCCACGTACATTTTCACAAAGCTCTGAGGATAAAGAAATGGAACAGGTCAACACTTTCTGCTGAATCACGCTACAGGGTAGATGTAGCCTGCGTCCCCTTAAACTGTAAGCTAGGCCTATTAAGTCTACCATCACTTTTCATTCTAAACAAAATGTATCTTCGGGGTAGAGAATCAATTTGAGGCACTGTTCGGACACAACTTAATTCAGTGCCAATGCAATTTCTAACGGGGACAATATGTACTAGGCAACATTCCTGGCCAGGGAAATTAAATGAGCGCCCACAGTTGTTGAATAGCGATTGGCATATAATGTTGGCTGACTTATAATACCCAACATCTTATTCAAACAATTGTATGACAAAAACATAGCATCGTATTAATAAAGAAAAAAAAAACTTTGTAAGTTAATCTACAAGATCAACGTAGCCCATGTAAGCGGAAAGCAAGATGGAGTGCTTTGTTTGTCCCAGTCACGGGTTCGGGCGGATCCAGCTATGCAGCTGAAACGCTTCCAAGGAACAAAACAAGGCCAGCAACTCGACGACTAGGAAATCGAAAACAAAAGTGATACTACGAAATTTAATTCATTCACGATTCCAGATTCCCAATCCTAATATGGAACTCGACATGCGGCCACATCAAGGAATTGTACGTTACTTGGCGAGGTTTTGGATGGAAACAAATGACTACAAGCACAAATATGGTCCTAATAAAGCACTTCTTGTTTTCACGTCAAACGCGTTTTCGACAACACAACAACACTGGTCAGACCCATGTTTCGGTTTAGATTAAATGCTACATAAATACGACAGATTAAAGACAAAATGTAGCCTGTTTACCTAACCAAGCTGCAGGAACGAAAAAAATACAAAATCTATGGAATGTGGACCTATCCATAAAATAAAACAGGCCTAAGGACTGGGTTTGGTAATAGTAAAACAGTGCAATATAAGATACCACTCACCTCTAAGACGCTGAGAAGTTAACAATGTTTGTGATGGTGGAGAATACAAATTTATAAAGCCGTTTCACGAATGAATAATCTGCAATATTCTTATTGGTTGGCTACTGGTGTCGATCCCGCCCATGTGAAGTCACCCTAGCATGTGACCGAGCGGCACGTGATGCTGCAGTGAGCAACAGCAACAATGAGCAGAGGCAAGCAAAACTTCCCATTAGGTCTGTGGAGGAAATTATATATAGGCTATAGTCTGCACAGTTCAGTAATCCCAGTAAACACATTCATTAATTCATTCATTCATTCATTCATATAAAATAACTTCTGACCTTACCTAGGCTACTTAATTTGCTCTTAGATCAAGTTCTCATAAGAAAGGCCTACAACAATTGAAACACTCCTGTAGAAAAATAAAACCCTTTTATAACCCAGCTTTGGCTTCTTTCTTATTACACTCTTGAATTAAACTATTTCTACTTTTCTTCCATAGCTTTCTTCCTTACCTGCATAGCGTACTTATCCATCGATTCCAGTGAGTTCAAGTTGCTCACAGAGAGCTTGAATGTAACTTAGGCCTAAAGCATAATAATAATAATAATAATAATAATAATAACAACAATAATAAATAATAATAATAATAATAATAATAATAAATTACCCAAACTCGATTGTAATTGACAACATACAAGTTCTGGACTATTTTCATTTTGTTTTGCCAGGTGGTTCAATAAGCTTCTTACATAACGTGAGTTACAAAACAAACCTAGTAGGGAATGTGAATCAATTCAACATTTCCTCTATAGTTGTAAAAGTTCAGCTTGAGAAAGTAAAAGTCCTGCGATGTATTGGTTTCCCCTGTGCACTTAACACAGGTGAGTTCATGAATTAGCTAATCTATCTGACTGAGGAGTGGTGATTTAGAGAATAGTGAATAGTAGAACAAATATGTGGCAAGAGTTTCTGAATCCGGCCTTTTATACCTCTGCATTTAGTTGGTATATTTTAGAACCTGAGCGGTGTAGGCTACTAGTACATTTACCCGTGTATACTGTAAGTCTGGACAGTCTATGCCCCATCACCAACAGGGGTGCAAAGGAAACCAGACAGGCCTGACCTGATTATATTGATTTGTCCCCAGTGGTTAGGACGTTCCTTGCACATGGTTTATTGACCAACCTGGGTAAGTGTTAAGAGTAAGTGGTAAACCTAATAACAGAACAGCCATTTGGCTTCATTCTTCTACTGTAAATAACGCCACAAGGCTCTTCTTTACAACTTGCTTTGAGTTAAGTTACCTGAGTTTGACAGTATATCGCATACTTTACCTCATTAGATTAGATTAGATTACATTTAACTTGGTCATTGTGCAGAGTACAAGTACAAAGACAACAAAATTAAGTAACATTACTTACATTTGGGCCAAATAAGATCAGATAGCATGTATCAATTCTTCTAAAACTGGTGGATTCTGCAATAATATGGTCTGCCAGATCAAAGAGTCTCCACAGCCTCCCTGAAGTTTTATTTCTAAACCAGAGAAATTTACTTTGATTGGATGCTGAACTAAAATATGAACCCTTTCACAAAATCAAAATGGCAGACAAATGAAAGCATCTTCACTAGAAGAGTGATTGCATTCAGGATGCTCGTCAAATAATGGAAAGGGCTGGGCAGAAAGATAACGTCTGAGAACTGGAGTTCTCAGATCAATAGCCTACAGTAAAACTACTTTAAAACACACAAGTGATGCTGTTTAAACACACATAGGTGAGTCAAAGCAGTCTGATAAGGCAATAATTTGGAAATGCATGGGACAATGCTATACTGTAGATAACTTGAAGTGCCCCTCCACCTTTCCTTAATCTCATCTACAGAGTAAGTGTGGAGCTTTCAGCGTCTCACACACCAGGTTGCTGGTTGCCACACTGCGGTCAAGGAAATGATCATGCTCAGGCTCATGCCAGATAAGACAGCTTCACACAATAGTAAGTTCATATCTCATGATCTTCAATCACTAGTACTCCATGTGACTTTCAACGTACATTGTTGAACATGGCCTTTGGTGCAAGTCCGCTGTTTTGTCAATTTCAAGAACTCCGACTCCTCCAAATACAAGTTTGTAATGCAGATGTCAAATGGACTGTAAACAATGGAAGTCAAATAATTCGGCAGGGAGTGTTTGGAAAGGAGGCCGAGTAAGAGGTTTTTCTGCGGCGTACCCAAGACATGCGCTAACTTGCCCAACCTCGAGGCTTGGGAGAGGAGACAACATGTGAGAGTCAGCCTCCTCTACTGATGGGCTTTTACTGAGCTTGTGAGTTTTCTGCAGTGTAAACGACTCTTGCAAAACACAGTGACATTGCACAACTGAACTGATGGTCTGTTAATGACAAATGTTCCAATAAGGAAACAAAAACTGAAATGGATACAAAATATTTAGTGAACGTTCATATTTTACTTTCTGACTGAAGAGGGGGGAAAAAATCGCACACAAGATTGTGACGTAAACAATTTATTATAAAATGTACTACACTTAAAGGAAGTATTAAGGAAATGACATTCTGAGACATGCTTTAAGAACATAATATAAATAGAACAAAGGTCATGTGCAAAGAGATGACTGTACAAAGACTTTTTAAATACAATAACACCCTTTTCCCTAAAAGGACATCATATAGCTTGAGCCTCACAAGGGGAAAAAGTGATAGAACCACTGCTCGACAAAGAGAGGGGAAAAACCCGACACAAAGCAAGAAAGCTCCTCAATAACATGGATATTCAATCACAATATATAAAAATGTGCCTTTTGGAATGACAAAACACCATCCGTTTGGTTCCCTTTAAGATATATATATATTTTTTACCAACTTGACTGCAGTTCAGACAGAGGGAAAGTGGCCTCCCCCTGTACTTCCCAAATTCATGGGTTACCATCAGGTGAATCTTCATAACCCTTCACCTGGTCAAGCGTTCTTTGTGTCAAGAACTCATGTGGCATTTGTGTTTGCCCAAGTTCTTTGCGGCTCAGTCCGACTGTCCGAATCTTCGGATGTACATTCAATTATTTTTTATATCAATTGTAATGAAGACTACTCGTATGGAATGATAGTAGGAGCTGGGCTTCATCGAGCACTGTGCAGAGGCCCACGGAGAGCGGTAAAACGCCTGGAGAAGGCCACAAATTAGTCGCTGAACAATAAGCAGGAGGATCACTCTCTCCTCGGAGCTCCAGGAGACCATTTCCTCTGACTGGGATCGAGAACGCTCCCTCTCTCCACAACTGCAACGTTCCACTGAGTCAATGGATGTCCATTAGTTGAGTGCGGGCAACAGTATCGCTCTCAGCTATACTTCCTTGATTACACAACAATAACGGTACCCTGCTCTGCACATGCTCTCAGTATAAAAACGGTTTTGTTTGGTTTATGATCCATCACAAAAAAAACCACAAAGGCTTGTTAGCTGAAAGAGATGCAATAGCTAATTTCACCATAGAAAACTTTTTAAAGTTTTTGCTGTCAAAGAACAAGAATCCCTCTACACCCAAGACAATAATTTCCTTACTCTGGGCCTAAAAATGTCATCTGGCTGAAACATGACTTAAACTCATTATTATTGATCTAGAAGTGGTTTCATATTATTATTGATGTTACTCAGAACAAGCTCCTGGAGATACTTAAATCAATGGAGAGACTCGTTAATATATGATGCTTCAAGGAGCAGAACGGAAATCAAGTAGTAGCCTACTTTTGAGCACTCAGGTCACACCCAGATGAGCTGCCTGGATGCTCTGACACATCAGCCAATGTGGTAATGACTTGCTGAAACTTGTCTGAACATGACATCCTGTCCACATCACATGATATCAGTACTGTAGAGCTTAGGATCCATAGGACTCATGAACTTTAGCTTCCATGAAGAAAAAAAGTTTGAGATAGCAAAGTACGTGTCTTTGACGATGCAAGATGGCAAGATGCTGATATTTGCCTGGATGTTTTATCATGCCAATGTGGTAAAAGCCTGTGTGTGCTTTTGATGTTACCCTCACTACACTGCCAAAGGGAAACTGTCTCTTAGTCTCAGGAGAAATAAGTTACTTCATATTTTGTTTTTACTGACTTTCTTCAAAACAATAAACAGCTTCCCTCAAACATCTATGAGCTTTTGAGTGTTTCCCTCCTAAGCCAGCTGGTCATTAGCAGAACACGAGAACACATTTACACGGATCATGATGTGTAACAGATCTTTACCAAGCGCTCTTGGCCTCTGGTGGTACGCCTACACACACACAGCTTAGCGAGAGTCACATGAGCTAATTCTCTTCTTATAGAGAGAGAAGCTAATAGTGAGGTTTTGTTGCATGAGCACAAATAACAGCCATTCTGTGCAGAGTAATACAAATGGGTAGCTGTCTTGTGGAGGTAGAGGGTGGGTCCGATTCGTAGTCTTAAAAAGGTGGTCCTTTGACAAGTTACCATTGAAAAGGCACTTGAATGTCACTCGTCTCTCTTCACATCTTATCCAGCCTCAGCTAGTGCTCTCAAGCATTAATTTGCCATCGTTTTTAATAGTACACACTTAGAAGAATGTACAGTATATTGTCAAAATAAACCTCATTTTAAAATGCATGGAATAAATTCAGCGTGTCGGAAATCCTTTGGGGATATAGTTGAAGTTTTTTTTTTTTCGTTTTGCTTTTTACAGTTTAGCAGTATTTTTAGAAATCGAACTTGATGAGATGAATATATCGATAGAAAGCACTAGAATAGACGGGATCAACAGACGTGCACATCCTCTCTATGAGATGCGTTAGCCGACAAACATTCAAAACAGCAGGGACAGCGACGTGGATGAATACAAAGCGTGGAAAGTCTTCACATATTCATCCTATCATTTATACGAGAGCTAGGAGGATGGAGGCCTTAACAAGTGCCTCTCCCGCTCCATCTGAAATTGCACATTTTGCTCCGACTTCTCCCCCCTCACTCCTTTCCCTCTATCGTGATATGACGGAGCTGATGGAGTTGTAGGAGGTGCCGCCGCCGTTGCAGGTGGGTCCGTAGCCGTTGGGCGTGGCCAGCGCCTCGGAGCTGACCCTGAACACGGGCGCCCCCTTGAGGAGGAAGTCGGCGGCGTCGCGGCGCCCCAGCTCGCGCAGCTTGGTCATCAGCACGCCCACCGTGCTGTCGGGCTTGCGCCCCCACTCCAGCAGCAGGGCGGCCGTGGGGCTGGGCGACGCCAGCGCGGACGCGAAGGGCCCGTTCGGAAGACCGTTAGCCATCGCCAGGCTGACGCTGGGGCTGGCCCCGTTGGCGGACGAGGCCCCGCTGTATTTAGCGACCAGCTCGCTCAAGCCCAGGTTCATCGCCAGCAGGCACCAGTCTTTGCCGAGCGCGTCGGGCGGGTCCAGCATGCGGCAGAGCTTCCGGCGAGCCAGCAGGCCCACGTCGGAGATGTGCACGTGCGCGCCCAGGCTTCCCTGCCGCAGGACGTCCGTGCATCCGAACGCCAGGATGCTGCTGAAGCTCTCCCTGTAGCCGCCCATGGTGTTGGTGAGCCAGCTCTCGCGCTGCGCCTGCGCCCTGTAGAAGTCCTTGGGCTGGTAGATCATGACGGGGCCGAGGTGCTCGCGCAGCTGCTGGGGGCTCAGGTAATACTTGACCGTCAGCAGGCCGGGCAGCGTGGTGGCCAACAGGCCCTCTGCGATGCTGCAGATGGTGTCCAGCAGGGCACAGCACCGGGCCCGCTCCGAATCCCGGCCGCGGATTTGCACCTCGATGCCCTGCCCGTGGTTGACCAGCAGCACCATGGCCTCGACGTATTCCAGGGACACTTTGGCCCCGTTGGTCCACAGTCGCACATCGTCGCAGATGTTGAAGCTGCCCGCTTCCCCCTCCCCTTCCGCCCCCTCGGCCTCCCCGTCCGGCCTCTGCTGCTGCTGCCGGCTCCAGCGGCACAGGTTCACCTGCAGCTTGTGGAAGAGGCCGCAGGGGAACGGCGCCAGGTGCTCGGCGGGCACGATCCTCACCCCGCCGTAGATCAGCGCGTCGCTCTGGCCGCCCTCGCCGTCGTCGTCGTCCTCCTCCTCGGTCCAGGAGCGCTGCAGGCCGCTGGTGCGGATCAGCGCCGGCACGTCCACCATGCCCGGCGTGCTGAGGTCGCGGGCGCACACGTCCATGGCGTCCAGCACCTGGAGGAGCTCGTCGGCGTCGTCGCCCTCGGCCACCAGGTCCTGCAGCTCCTCCAGGCGGTAGCGGCCGCGGTAGTGGTGGATGGCCTTGGGCGTCTCCAGCGACAGGATGCGGCCCAGCACCGTGCTGCACAGCCAGCGGGGGTCCAGCAGCACCACGTCCTGCACCGTCTCACTCTGCATGATGTTGATCTGGGGCGGGGCGGGGAGAGAGAGAGAGAGAGAGAGAGAGGGGGAGAGAGGGAGAGAGGGGGAGGGGGGAGATGGAGAGGGGGAGGAGATGGAGAGAGAGGGATGGAGAGAGAGGGATAGAGAGAGAGAGAAAGAGAGAGAGAGAGAAACAGAGTGAGAAAAGAGAAAAAGAGAGAGAAAGAAAGATAAACAGAGAGAGTTTGTTTATGTTTGTGGTCATGTATCAGACAACAAGTGCCAAAGATGCTACTTCATCTCTGTGTTACTGGAAATAGTTTTGCTTACGGCGAACACACGGTGCAGCAATATTTACATTATGCCGTGGCTTTGCTCTTCATGCTTACCCTTGTGGTGCAGATCTGGATAAGCCTGAACATGCCATTCAGTCACGACGTGAACACTTTGTTATGATCTCTCCCATTTCCTATAATGTCCTTCTCCTTACTCTACTGGGTAACAGTGACTTTGTAATAGCGTCTCCTACATTATCCTATTGGCAAAGTTTCAAAAGGAGACGGCTAAGAGAGACCAAATCTGAGAAGCACTGAACTACATGTTTCACGATCTCAGCCGGCAGGCATTGCCAGAGCTGTGAGGCTATTTACAGAATATTTACAGAATAAACATGTATCCATCACAGACAATAAGGTCCTTTTATTTTATTGGACTATGATAGAAGTTCAACAACAACAACAACAACAACAACAACAACTTTTCAAGGCACCCAAAGTGCTTTACAGTGAAGGGGGAACCTCACTAACCACCACCAATGTGTTCAATAATGTACAAACATAACATACAACACAAGTATACAGTAAGGTCACAATACTATTCACTGTACACTTCAAAGCAGCACAAAGAAAGTAAAGCTGAAATGAACACGCTCACCAAACCACATTTGCACAAAACCAGCCAAATGGGTTCTGGTAAACATTCCACCTCACTGGAGCTCATGCTGTAAACAAGTTCTCTGGAAGTGAAAATTGTTTACAGATGAACCGGTATTACCAGATGCAATAAGAGTGACACCTTGTGGTGGTGTTTCATATAGCCTTGACAATTAATTTCTCTCTCTCTTGCTATCCCTCTCACTGCCTCCCTCTCTCTCTGACTCACTGCCTCTCTCTGTCCGTCTCTCTTGGTCCGTCTGTCTCTCTCTGTCTTGGTCTCTCTCTCAAACACACACACACACACACACACACACACACACACACACACACACACTGCACCTCCCCTCACCTCTCCCATGCTGTGCAGCTGTTGGGCGATTTCTCTCAGGTCCTCCTCGCTGACCAGCGGGTTGATCTGCTCCTGGACGTCCTGCACAAACTGCTGCCAGGACATGAGCTGGTTGGGCCCGTTCAGCTTGCGCCACGTGGGCAGCACGGCCAGGATCTTCTCTGAGAGCAGCGTGATGGGACCACAGGCCTGAGCGAGGCAGAGGGGGAGAGAGAGATTGTTTCCATTCAGTTATCAAACAGCAAACTGGTATGTGGTGGGAAATGGGCTAATGTAGAATGAAATGTGCTTTGTTGAGGTCCAGATTAAATGAGTTCCAACCGACTACATGACATTTGTGTTGCTACTACCTTTGTTTACCTACCTAAGTTTGTTACTACCTTGCTTGTTATTATTTGTTTATTTCACTATTAGAATGGTCCAAGTTCAAAACGTGGCTAACCGTATCGTGTCACCAAAAGATTGGCATCCATACCGACTGGCCTGTTTGAGCATGCAAGATCATTTTTGCAAAACTGAAGTGAGATTACGCATAAAGTGAGAGGAGAGAGGCACAAAGAGATGATGCTGTAATGTGCTTTAATGAGCTGAAATATATATTTTTTTATTTATTGTGAATGGGTGCCATAGCAATGAGACATATTGCAAATGTAATTGCTATTTCACAAGCCATTAGAAATGTGACCAAGAAACCAAAAGGAGCCAGCCAAATTAAAACAGATGACACACAATGAGAGAGATAATAAAAGGGTGCAAGAGAGAGAGAAAGAGAGGAATAGAGAGAATGAAAGAGAGAGGGAGAAAGAAAAAGATGATAGCGGTTTAATCACCCAGAAGACCTGTGATGAAGTCAGTGTGAAGGACAGACACAGAATTACACACACACACACACACACACACACACAGAGTGGAAGAAAACGGATGTGTGTGCAAGAAGGAGAATATCTCTTTAAAGGGCAGAAATGGCAGGAGGTAGTTAGCAGCTTTTGAAAGAAGGTGTGAAAGGAAACAGTCAGGAACAGTGAGTGAGTGAGTGAGAAAGTGTGTGTGTCTGTGTGTGTGTGTGTGTGTCAGAGAGAGAGAGATAGGGGATTGGGCTGTAGGTGTGAAAAGCACTAAGCAATTGAATTCAGAGAGAACACAGACAATGCGAATGGAGTGGTTGAGAAATCGCTACAGAAAAACACATTTCCACAGCAAACACTTACAGAACAGAAAGAAAACAATACTTTTTTTTTCATAAAACGACTTCTGTTACTGAGCAGAAAAGAACAGCGTGAAGAGATTTACCAACTCTAAGTATGGGAAGCATTGCTGCACTTACACGAGTGCGAGACAAACACCAGTGGGTGGTGTGAGCAGACAAGTGTGTGTTTGTGTTTGTGTGTGTGTGTGTGTGTGTGTGTTTGTGTGTTGGTTGGATGTGTCTGGGCATGTTTTTTTTTCTAATGTCAGATTCACTATGCCGTGCGAGAAAATGGGGTGCATGTCACTATGCATTAGGGATTGAAAGTTTGTGTTGTAGTGTGTGCGTGTGTGTGTGTGTGTGTGTGTGTGTGTGTGTGTGTGTGTGTGTGTGTAAAAGAGCAAAAAGAAACAGAGAGTGAGTGTGCCTGTGTGTGTTTGAGTAAGACTGCCTATCTTCATGGCCCTGTACATGGTGCTGTCATGCACGCTTAAATGTGAATTAAAACATACCTTACAGTGTAGTCTGTGTGTGGATATGAAAATATCTGTTTTGGTGTACTTCACAGAGTTTCTTTACAGTGTGTGAGTGTAAGCCTGAGTATGCAGGTGTATCTCTCTCTCTCTCTCTCTCTCTCTCAGTGTAGAGTGATCACTCACTGAGATGATGCTATTGCGTAACTCCAGGAGCAGGTTTCTCAGCAGTTTCATGTCTTTGGAGTTGGAGGCTCCTGTGTCCATGATGAAGAGTTTGTCCGCTATACGCAAGTCATTGCCAAACCTGCACACAAACAAACACACACATAAACGAACAATGGATCACACAGATAAGGATAATTAACACTCCTGTGGCAAGTCTACATTGTCACATGCATGCTATGCCTACATGATAAAAGGAACACACAGTAGACAAAAGAGACACACAATCAGCATAATTGTCATTCATGAGACAAAAGTAAAACTGCTGTGAAAAGGTCACCTGTTTCTGACTTCCTTCAGCAGTGACCTCTCCTTGTCGTAGGCAAACTCGCCTCCGAAGGCGCGGGGCATGTTGACGATGTCTGCGTGGGAGGCCACCAGCGCCACCTGCAGGGGGTTCTTGATCCTGCCTCCGAACGCTGAGGAATAAAAAAAAAAGAAAAAAGAAAAGCAGAACAGCTTAGGCTGAGTCTATTTATTCCTTATCACCAGGATCTCCATCCTCTATTCATTCTTAAATCAGCATCACACTCGTTATGGAGACGTGATTATCAAGATTAAAACTGGGAGTTGAGAACGATTGAAACAATTGATCATCATCATAAGCACGCTCACAGCCTATGAGGGGATAGATCAACTAAAGGATGACTAAGGCAGTCTTTGGACCCACACAACCACCTCTAAATGCGGTTACTGAGACAGAGAAGCTGAATTTCATAGCAGCTGTCATCGTAATCTATAGCAATGAATGTGCCTGTCTGTACT
>NC_085001.1:24320287-24346983 GCF_963854185.1 Sardina pilchardus
CATTAAAAACCTGTCGACGACACGGCCGGGGCGAAGAATTAAGACGAAACTGAAATTAGCATCGCAGTAGCAGATGAAGAGATTAAAAGGGTTGGTTTTTAATAAAGACCTCAGCACATATTCTTCAACAGCCTGTGAAGACTTTTGATTCCTTGTCAGATAGGCCTTTTCACAGAATACCAAGAGACCGGCTCTTTCCAAAGAACATTACTTACAAAAGGTGAAGAATTTCCAGTGAATACTAAATTGACTAACTCCTTGTGAAACTATGTGGAAGGCTGAACACAGCCCCTTGGCAAGTGGCAGAAGTCTTACGACACCACAGATGTAGGGAGGGTGTCAGATCATGAAACACAAGCATGACGACGTGTTTCATAACGACCATGCAAGACCAAGTGAAAGTATGTTAGATAGATGTACATACATACACCAGCCTTACTATAACTACACTAAATGTACCTAGTCCTTCCTTAAGTAAGTTGCTCTCCAAAAGAGTAAAAGTCATCCAAAACAAAAAAAAACAATTCAGTAAATCTTCCACTCCTCCCAGAGAATCCCTGGCTGTGTCTACACGTCTCTACATTTGTACTGCTCTCACACACACACACACACACACACTGCTCTCTCTCACACACACACACACACACACACACTGCTCTCTCACACGTTGTGTATTTTAAGACTGGAGAAAAGAAAAGTGCGTGTTGAGGGATGCTGCTGTTGACAGCCGCCGGGATGCTGCGCTCTCCTTCTCGCCTCCGGAACGTGTTTGTCGCACCGTGCTGCGTATGTCTCCCCTCCCCTCCCCTCCCCTCCCTCATCAGCTATGCCAAGAGGCGCCTCAGAGAGAGACAGAGAGAGAGAGAGAGACATAGAGAGAGAGAGAGAGAGGGAGAGAAAGAGAGCGAGCGAGAGAAACACCGCCGACAGAGGCTGCAGCACGACTCAAAGAACTCTGTCGAGCTTTATCAACTTACAGATGTCTTCCAGAGGAAGTTGGCAGCTTCTAAAGAGGTGCAAAGACACTAAGAATAAAGGGGAGAACGATGGAGAAATAGACTGACACAGAAGGAGGAACGGAGAGAGAAAAAGATATCAAAAACGGAGAGAAGAGAAAACAGGACAGAGGAATAAATGAGGTGAGAAAGAGAGAGAGGAATGGTAGGCCAAGAGAAAGTGAGGGAGATGGGAGGGAGAGACAGAAAGAGAGAGAGAGGAGAGAAGAGACAGACAGAGAAAGGAGAGAGAGACAGAGAGAGAGAGCAAGAGGAGAGAGGAGAGAAACAGAGGCAAGAACAGAGGAGAGAGAGAGAAAGAGAGAGAGAGAGAGAGAGTGCTTTTTCCATGGACTGTCTTCCCTCGATGAGCTCAGAGCAGCTGAGAGTTTTAGGAAGGCTGCCAAGTCTCTCCGGAGCCCAGTCCTGGTCAGCTGGTGCCAGGGCCGCGTCCATCACCGGAGAGCCGATATCGAATCAGAGATGCGCACATTAGCCTCGAGTCTTTTCAATCATCACTAACGACCCGATAGCCTTTCCTATGGGTAACTGTACCTTTTTCTAATGTGCCACTGCTTTCCCTGGCAATAAATCAGAGGCTTGGGGGAGAACCTGAGCTGGTAGCCATGTAATTGGGTCAGTGAACTGAACCCAATTACCTACTGAAGTGAAGCACCTGGTGTGTGGAGGGCATGTGATCGGCCAGACTGCATGGCTGGAGCGAGCAGGTCTGAGTTTGGGTGGAAAGTGTTAACCTCGAGAAAAAAAAAAAACGCCTGAATGTTCCGTTTGTGCCAATCTAGAATAGATGAAGGGCACTGCTTCAGGGCTGAGGTTCTCTCTTAGTGATTTGAGCACATCCAGGTGCTCTCGGTACCGTGTGCTGTATCGCAAGTGCTTGACTAGCAAATGCAGATATCAATGTGGATGAAATAGACCAACTAGAGAACACCGAAATGATCAAGGGTTCCAACACCCAGGAAGCACACACTGTATGCTGATAAACAAGTATGTTTGCATGTTGTGGTGAACAAAACAATCTGCTTGATGGAGATTACTGAAATGTAAACAATGAGTGTGCATCTGCTTTTTCAATGACCGCCGTGCATGTGAATGTGGAGGTGCTCTCTGTATACCTGCAGGTTTGGAGTTGATGGGGGAGGCGGGGTGGCGGGCGGTGTTGGACATCCGGGGCCGGCGCCTCCTGAAGAAGCTGCGCAGGATGCCGCACTTGAGCGACTCCAGCAGCGTGCTCTTGCCCGAGCCCGTGTGTCCCAACAGCTTGAGCTTGACGCGGGGCTGCGCCGTCTGAGAGGGCCGCAGCTGCTGGATGTAGCCCGCTTTATGGTTGTCCTGAGGGACCAATCACACACATTTACACTTCACCACAGCCAATGGGTGCCTGTGTGTGTGTGTGTGTGTGTGTCTGTGTGTATGTGTGTGTGAAACAAATGGCACGCCGCCAAAAGAATATTAATCGGATTTGTGATTCGTTCAGAGTGCCTTGTACAAAACCTTTTGACGGAAATGAATTGCATTTAGTCAAGGTTATATCATTTCAAGTAAGTGAAAGACTTCCATTTTTTTTATGGACCAGGTTAAGCTACACCGCCATAAAAGCCTGAATGAAATTAATGCATTGTGAGAGCAATTATTTTATGACGGTCTACAAAGCAGACGAGACCAATTAGCAAAAAAACTGCACAGGCAGAGGTTAATTAACCAGATGTGTGATGGGGTCGGTTAGACCCCCACCCGCTCCGCTCATCCACATCCTAACTGCCCTCTGCTGACCTGCATAGTGTGTTAAAAGTGCGTTTAGCATGTCTCCAAGAACATAAAGAAGACTAATGTAAAGCAAGAGTGACTAAGCATCGCATTTAATCCCATTAAAGTGTCCTTTAGATGGTACCCTTAGAACATTGGAAAATATTATATTACAATATATATCTTCACCGTGACAAGGGCTTAATAAGGGTGCAATAATGTTAGATATTAATCTATGCAGGATATATGAGTGGGACAAAGTTTAACTGAGATGATTCTGGCTGTACTCTGACACTACACACCTTCCTTATGGTGCAACGTAGGCCCAGACCAAAGAGAATAGCTAATACAGGACTAGCAGAGAAGGTCATATAGAGTGCGTGTGTGTGTGTGTGTGTGTGTGTGTGTGTGTGTGTATGTGTGTGTGTGTGTGTGTGTGAGAGTGTGTGAGAGAGAATGAGAGAGAGAGAGAGGGACACGGAGAGAGAGATAGTTGGATAAACAGATAGATAGATAGATAGATAGATAGATAGATAGATAGATAGATAGATTTCTCACCTTCTTCAGTTTGCTCAGCAGGAGGGCGATGTGCTCGTGACCCTCTGCACTGGCCAGGTCCTCCGCCGTCTTGCCGTCCTGAGACAGAAGAAAGAAAGAAAAAAAACAACAGGAGGGGGATTACGGAACCGGAGCGAAACAGATGAGGAACCGGAGAGAACATGACAGGACGTGCACAGAACCAGAAAGGAACACGAGCCGCAGGGTCACTCAGGTGAAGCAGAAACAACCCAAGGGGAGGGAAAGCCATCTGGACATCCAGAGAGATACTCTAGTGGTCAAGCCTTGCACTAAGTGCAGCCATCAAACTCCATCAAATAAATGTCTGCCATGACTGCATTGAGAGTCATTCCAGTTAAGCCCTGGTGAGCCGAGAACAAACACACACACACACACACACACACACACTAGCACATCAGTGGGGTAGCTTAGAGTTAATAACAGCTTGCTGAGTTGCGCTCAGCTGACTGAGTGACAGGTCTATCAGACTCCCATTCCATCTTCCCCTCATGTCTACCGGGACCTCCTGCACTATAATAGGTGCTGCCAGAGGTGTGCCAGTCTACCCCCACCCTCCCTCTCAAACACACACACACACACACACACACACACACACACACACACACACACACACACACACACACACACACACACAGACTCCCTGCATGCGGAATTGCTGTGGATTGGCTGATTGAGGCCCTGCGCTCACTAGTGTTGCTTTCGTAAACGAAAATTATGACTAAATATCGTCGTCAACGAACTTTTTTCACGTGACTATAACGAGACGAGACGCAACGTAAATGCTGGCCATGTGACGATGACTATAATTAAATGTATAAGGCAATATCGTTGACGAATAAAAACGTGACTAAATGTGGTTTACAAAATAAAAACCATGCTAACATCTCTCTTCATTTTCGAAGACCAGAAGGACAGGAATGTTATAACATTATTTTGTGTCGTTTGAGTTATTATTTTGCACTATTTCTGTTTCCTGCGTCTCACTTCAGGGGCGCATCAGGTTGCATGGTCTGATTATCATACCAGAGGAGCAGCGTTTCTCGCGTGGGCCTGTTGGTCATATCCGGTGCTTCTGTCACTCATCTGATCATATTTGATCATGTAGCAAAGGAGCGGTAGATGTATAGCCTATCGTTATCGCTAATAGAAGCTAAGAAATATAGGCTACGTTCAGTCCGTTAGATTGGCAACTCTTTCAGTTCAACTATGCACTAGGCTACTTATCTCACCTCCGCATGTAGATCTAATTCAGATGAAAATGTTAACAGGCAACTGCAGATTTGATTAGTGTGTAGCCTAGCCTAAGCTTCTGTCCAGCTGATGCTGGCGCTGTCATATAGCCTACAATAATTCCACCGATCAGCAACGAAGTTCTAGACACATTTTTAATGGAACCTTGGCTTAGTAGGCTATCTAATGTTGTGTGGGAATTGCAAGAAAACTATTGAAAAGAATTCCTTAAAACTACACAAGTGCGCGTGTGTCGTTTATTTGAACGGTAGAAAAACTGAATCAAAGACGGTGCTGTTCATCAACAAAATCAGCATGGAGTTAAAACGTAATTTAAAGTCCCACGAATTTAAAGGGGCAGCGACCACTCAAGGCATAGACCTGTAGCCTACCAAAACTGAGTGATGAACGTGAAATGCGTTTTATAGGCTATAAAACACTGCATTAAGATGACAACTGTGTGTAACCACGCTTAGGCTACCTAGTTAATGGTGAAATAGCATCCACATTTACAGCATTCAATAACCTAAGGACAAATTGATCTTAAGTTAAATTGTTCTCAGAAAAGGAACAGCAGGTCTACAGAATATTCCAAATAGTCCTTTCATGGTGACAGGGGGAGATCAAACTCTGTGTAACATACCTGATTCCACTGTCAATGTTCAGTGTAGTGTTGCTTTCGTCAACGAAAATTATGACTAAATATCGTCGTCAACGAACTTTTTTCACGTGACTATAACGAGACGAGACGCAACGTAAATGCTGGCCATGTGACGATGACTATAATTAAATGTATAAGGCAATATCGTTGACGAATAAAAACGTGACTAAATGTGGTTTACAAAATAAAAACCATGCTAACATCTCTCTTCATTTTCGAAGACCAGAAGGACAGGAATGTTATAACATTATTTTGTGTCGTTTGAGTTATTATTTTGCACTATTTCTGTTTCCTGCGTCTCACTTCAGGGGCGCATCAGGTTGCATGGTCTGATTATCATACCAGAGGAGCAGCGTTTCTCGCGTGGGCCTGTTGGTCATATCCGGTGCTTCTGTCACTCATCTGATCATATTTGATCATGTAGCAAAGGAGCGGTAGATGTATAGCCTATCGTTATCGCTAATAGAAGCTAAGAAATATAGGCTACGTTCAGTCCGTTAGATTGGCAACTCTTTCAGTTCAACTATGCACTAGGCTACTTATCTCACCTCCGCATGTAGATCTAATTCAGATGAAAATGTTAACAGGCAACTGCAGATTTGATTAGTGTGTAGCCTAGCCTAAGCTTCTGTCCAGCTGATGCTGGCGCTGTCATACCCAGCTGGCATCCTGACGTCAATTTGACATCAACAAGTAGTCAAGATTTTGACCAACATGTATGACGTGCATAAATATGCATAATTTCATTATATTTTGTAATGATTTCCTTGTGGTTGTAAAGAAGCCCAACAAAGGTATCAATCTAACATGTTTTTTCTGGTCCCTACATCTCAGGTCTATATTATTGACATTAAATCAACGTTGATTTGATGTCAGGAAATAAGACGTCAAATTGATGTGAAATTTATGTCAAAACAACGTCTGTTAAAATGTCTGAAAAGGTATATTATTAGCCTACTCATTGTAAATCGACGCGAGTTTTTCAACATCCTGACCCACACAGCAGAGGGTTCCAAAACGGACCCTCTGCGGCGGACTCCGTGCGGATACGCACATCGAAGCGCCCTTTCCAGTCCTAACGGCTCCTTCAGTTTTCAAATTTCTCGTTGATGAAGTGGAAGACGAAACAGCGGCGTCTGAAGGCTCACTGTAAGTATGCTCCTATATGCTTTATTTATGCAGCTACCGAGTCTATCCACTGAAAAAGTACTTCCATAACACAAGTAACCTACTTATCTAGCTTTATCTCCCTCAACAATGGAATTCTCTTCTCTGATTGGCTGATGGGGTGGCCATTAACTTCGTATAACCTGCTACCTTTGAAGTAGTTCCCGTATCACACTTGAATATTAATTCGCCAAACTCGTTGCGAAGTTTAAATGAACTGTCACGTTGCATCCAAGCTGAAATACAGACGTGCAGAACCATAGTAACATTGTAGCATATGACGGAGGTGGATTGTAGCTAGTTGGATGCCATGTAGGCTATAAAAGTAGCGATCTTTCAAAGTTAAAGTTAATCAGAATCCTGGGATATGGCCGCTTGACAACGGGAGAGATAGAACTAACGACTGGCTTTTGGCCGTAGCAACCAGCCATTTAGAACTAACGACTGGCCTTTGGCCATAGCAACCATCCATTTTAGAACTAGTAACGGCAGTTTTGTCCTGCAAGTAGAAAGTTGATATGTGGCTGAAAGTAGTCCCATAGTCAAGACAATTTTAGCGATGTTAACGGACGCAACGGTGGAATAAAACTATGTTCTAAATATACAGGTTATGAATACAAACGGGAGATAAGCGGGATAACGGCCTTCGAGGTCGACCGGTTCGATGGAAATAATGGCACGGCGGAGGTAACTCCGTCTCCGTGCTTCGCACGTCGCCGGAGTTCTAGACCTCCACCTAGCCATTATTTCCATCGAACCGGTCACCTCGTCGGCCGTTATCCCTTACTTATTTGCTGATATTATCCGAAGATTTGCTGGTCTGCAGATATTGCTCATATTTACACACCAGCTACGGTCTAGCTGCTAGCTTTCGCAAGCTAATTTAGCCCACTTTAGACAGGGCTAAATCCTGTCCAACTAGGGCTTTGTTACCCTTTTAATGAAAGCTAAACTCAGAACTGAGTTTAAAATGAGCAACGTTTAATTTGGTTTAACGCTAACTTTGTGTTTGTGAACTACAAAAGTTGGCTTGCGTTAGCTAGCGTTAGCTTGTTAGCTAACGATAGCATTAAAGTTACAGGAAAACTAGTTTTTGTTAACGTTATGAAAGCTTAGATGTTGGACTCGGGAGTCTTTAAGAAAACGAAGGCCAATTCGGATGTGTCTAAACATCATTTCTTTCTGGGAGGGAGGCTGATTTCACATTGTTCACCAGTCCGGGATAACGTTAGCTGCTAGCTAATGGTTTTAAATTATGAATGACGTTAGCAGTAGCCTGCTAGTTCTAATAAGGTAGCGCTAACCAGCTGCCGCATGCTCAAACACATACGTCATAGCTCGACATTCTCTGCTGGCAGCAACAAATAGCTTTGGGACTCGTGCTTATATTTTGTACACGTTAGAAACCAGCAAACAGGCCTACTATTCAATCTAAAAAGTCCGGTTTCCAGACGTGTTTCCTGGTGACTTTTTAGATTGAACTGTAGCTGCTAGAGATTACTCTCTAACTTTTACGAAATATAAATGCACAAAGGGCACGAGGCTATTTGTTTTAAATTTTCATGTAGAAATACTGTCGTCTACGAGTTCATTTAATGACATTGAACGTTCCTTGGAGTAAGATTTAACTGAGAAGAGGCAAAATAGAAGAGGCAGTTGTTGACTTCATGTATGTCCTTGCTTTGTCTTGGCACAGACCAGACACTTTGTGGTGAATGTTTAGAATATATGGGAAGAGGAGCTAAAATGATCAGCACCATATTCTGTGGATCCCAATATAATGCATTTTTTAATGGGGTGTATTATTGGTTATGATAAATATTTGGCCATTTCTTTCTGATGATAAACGTAATGCATATTTATGTATCTGTGTTGCAGGTCATTCACAAGTGGCTCCAGTCTGGTTTGGGGGTTCTGCCATCCAAGTAAAGTAAGCTTTACAGTTTTACATTTGATTTATTTGACTTTTGGTCTAAACATTAATAATAAAAAATAACCATATGCCTCTGTAACTGGTGTTACTAGTTCAGGACGAAGTGAAGGTAAATGTCAACATGCTTAAATGCCTTTGTCTGCTGTAATAAAACCTACCCTCTACCTCAAAAGCTCTCTAATGAAATGTACATTTATGTATCTGCGTTACAGGTTATTCACAAGTGGCTCCAGTCTGGTTTGGGGGTCTACGCTTTCTCATCCTGTCCTGCCACCCAAGTGAAGTAAGCTATACAGTTTTACATTTGATTTATTTGACTTTTGGTCTAAACATCAATAATAAAAATAACCATATGCCTCTGTAACTGGTGTTACTAGTTCAGGACGAAGTGAAGGTAAATGTCAACATGCTTAAATGCCTTTGTCTGCTGTAATAAAACCTACCCTCTACCTCAAAAGCTCTCTAATGAAATGTACATTTATGTATCTGCGTTACAGGTTATTCACAAGTGGCTCCAGTCTGGTTTGGGGGTCTACGCTTTCTCATCCTGTCCTGCCACCCAAGTGAAGTAAGCTATACAGTTTTACATTTGATTTATTTGACTTTTGGTCTAAACATTAATAATAAAAAATAACCATATGCCTCTGTAACTGGTGTTACTAGTTCAGGACGAAGTGAAGGTAAATGTCAACATGCTTAAATGCCTTTGTCTGCTGTAATAAAACCTACCCTCTACCTCAAAAGCTCTCTAATGAAATGTACATTTATGTATCTGCGTTACAGGTTATTCACAAGTGGCTCCAGTTTGGTTTGGGGGTCTACACTTTCTCATCCTGTCCTGCCACCCAAGTGAAGTAAGCTAAACAGTTTTACATTTGATTTATTTGACTTTTGGTCTAAACATTAATAATAAAAATAACCATATGCCTCTGTAACTGGTGTTACTAGTTCAGGACGAAGTGAAGGTAAATGTCAACATGCTTAAATGCCTTTGTCTGCTGTAATAAAACCTACCCTCTACCGAAAAGCTCTCTAATGAAATGTACATTTATGTATCTGTGTTACAGGTTATTCACAAGTGGCTCCAGTCTGGTTTGGGGGTCTACGCTTTCTTATCCTGTCCTGAGTGATTCTTGACATTGAAATTATATCAAAATTTGTCAATAAATGTTCATACTTTTGTCATTAATGTTTGATTTCGGATTTATGTTGAATTGACAGCGAAGCTTGATATTGAATGATAGCAAAATAGCATTAAAACATTGTCTTCCTATGCATCAACATCATGACATCTTGACATCAAATAAATGTTGAATTGACATCAAATGCCAACAAAACTTGACATGGAAATGACATCAACATCATGACATCTTGATGTCAAATAAATGTTGAATTGACATCAAAGCCTGATATTGAATGATATCAAAATAGCATCAAAACGTAATCAACCATCATGACATCAAATACATGTTGAATTGACATCAAATCCCGACAAAACATGACATCAAAATAACATCAAAATGACATCAGCAGAGGTCAAAATCTTGACATCAAATTGACATCAGTACATTGACGTCAATATGACTTTCATTCTAGACCTATTTTGTGACGTAATTTTGACGTCAATGTTCGATGTCATATTGATGTCAAATTGATATCAAATGCCCACTGGGATATAGCCTACAATAATTCCACCGATCAGCAACGAAGTTCTAGACACATTTTTAATGGAACCTTGGCTTAGTAGGCTATCTAATGTTGTGTGGGAATTGCAAGAAAACTATTGAAAAGAATTCCTTAAAACTACACAAGTGCGCGTGTGTCGTTTATTTGAACGGTAGAAAAACTGAATCAAAGACGGTGCTGTTCATCAACAAAATCAGCATGGAGTTAAAACGTAATTTAAAGTCCCACGAATTTAAAGGGGCAGCGACCACTCAAGGCATAGACCTGTAGCCTACCAAAACTGAGTGATGAACGTGAAATGCGTTTTATAGGCTATAAAACACTGCATTAAGATGACAACTGTGTGTAACCACGCTTAGGCTACCTAGTTAATGGTGAAATAGCATCCACATTTACAGCATTCAATAACCTAAGGACAAATTGATCTTAAGTTAAATTGTTCTCAGAAAAGGAACAGCAGGTCTACAGAATATTCCAAATAGTCCTTTCATGGTGACAGGGGGAGATCAAACTCTGTGTAACATACCTGATTCCACTGTCAATGTTCAGTGCCTATGTAACCTGTAATATTTGTAATTTTTTAATCCATGAAAATTAACCAAAATGTATCATTTCCTATTAAAGAGGTAGTTCAGAATTTTGGACATAGGACCTCATTTCCAGGTTAGCCAGTGTAATATTTATCAATGGAGACCGTTATCTGCACATTTCATCCAGTCCTATAGTTTCAGATTTCGCTGGTGCTATAGTGCCTGCCACTAAAAACAGTCTTACCCAGTCTATGGAGGAACAACCCCTTAAAATAGAATTGCATTAATAAAAAGATGCTAAAATCCAATTTTCATTGACTAAAACAAGACTAAAAGTCATTAGTTTTCGTCAACTAAAACGAGACGAAAATAAGACTAAAATGCTCATACTTTTAGTTGACTAAAACTTGACTAGACTAAAAGAGTATGAACGTGACTAAAACTGATAAAAACTAAAATGACAGCTTGACACAAAGACTAGACTAAAACTAAAACCAAAACAGGCCGCCAAAAACAACACTAGCGCTCACGCCAGCGCGAGATCATTAAAGTGTGAAAATCGATAGGCGGGCTAAAAGTGTGGCTGCATCCCAGGGAAGGCCATTAGTGCCGAGGCTGGCTGGCAGGCAGGCAGGCAGGCTGAACGTGACCGTAGCGCAGAAGACACCGGGCGGCAGCGGTCGATCACGGACGGCCTTTCACACGGCCGCGGCTGAAACGTGGACGTGCTGTGCCGTGCTAGGGGCCGCTGGGAAACACACGTGCGTATGATGCATACCACACACTCTCACACACACACACACACCCTCCATTCACACATACACATAACATTTCAGCACTTTCAATACATACAGACTCTAAAACACACAACTAGGATGTTCACACATGCATGTACGCACACACGAACACACGCACACAGAGAACTTGAGACAACAGGGGAAGCACTTGCTCACCACAACGTGAGCTAGAAGTGCGACCCCACCAAGCAGACCTCACTCAAGAGTCAAGACCACATCAGACATGCTGGCACTGCGGTAACACACACACACACACACACACACACACACACACACACACACACACACACACACACACACACACACACACACACACACACACACACACACACACACACACACACACACACACACACACACACACACACACACACACACACACACACACAAATGAAGTGGTGTGGTGTAATCCTTCCCCCAAACACAGAGAGAGATTTATGGTAACACATGGCGGGATATAGAGGATTCCACCCAAGTACAACTTTCATATCAGCAAATGTCCATAGGAACCAGTTCATATTTGCACAAAAACATTTCCAACATGCAACACTAATGTAACAAACAAGTTCGTGTGAACGTGCCAATACACCTAAAACACACATACATATGCAGACATTCCTAATCATACACAGACACAGATACACACACTTTAACCTCAACATGGCGAGGATGAGCAGCTGAAACAGTGAGGAGAGTGTGTGGAGGGTGTGTGTGTGTGTGTGTGTGTGTGTGTGTGTGTGTGTGTGTGTGTGTGTGTGTGTGTGTGTGGGAGGGGGGGTGTGTGTGCGAGAGCAAGCGGTCGGCCTGTGTGTGGGCTGCTGAGTGTTGTGTGATGAGCCGCGCGTGTGGAGATGAGCACGGGCCATTATGCAGGAGCCAAGCTGCTGCTAGTGCACTGCCCGCGCCCCGGCCACAACAGCTGCCGCCTGCCTCTGCACTCCTCCCTCCACTTGGTGTCCCTCGCTCCTCTCCTCCCTCCCTCACTCTATTCATCCCTCTCTCTCTCTTGCTTCGCCTCTCATCCCTCTCTCCTGTTGTTGTTGTTCAGACCCCTCACTGTAAAGCCTATTTGTCACCATCTATCGATTTAACACTTCCAGGGGTGTTCTTTTTCAACACAGGGGGGAGAGGAAGACAGTGTCCATCTCCTAGATGAGTTAAAGCTTTGGCACTATCAGCACACTGCACCCCTGTACTCTGATATGGGGGGAGTTACTGTCTGTGCTACAGCAATACACAAGCAGCCTCAGGGCAAGACAAATAAACAAACAAACAATAATAAATAACATTTACGTGAACTTGTAAATTCAAACAAAAAACTACCGTCATAAATACGGGAAAATGCAGGGAAATAAAACCGAGATAAAGACTATTCCAACCCGACCACAATTCACAGAGATTTCATTCAGCCACTGGGAGTACATTACTATTTCAGCAGGTGCAGACCCTGCTGCCAAGAATGAATTATAGATCCTCATATGGGCCCTCTATAATGTACATGTACAGTGCATCAGCCATCATGCAATATTAACACTGCCAGTGGCAGAGGGAAAAAAACACTGATTCCAGACCTTTCCCTGGACCTGGCCAGTCAAGAGACACAGAGTCACACACATGTGTAGACACACACACACACACACACACAGGGTCACACACATGTGTAGACACACACGCATGCACACGCACACACACACGGTGACCTTTTGGCCTGAAGAGGAAAGTGAGGGTGAAGGTTATTGATTTGGAATGTTCCCCTGTCTGTTCAAAGCCAGATGTCCTTCACCTTTTCCCCTCCACCATCCCTTCCTTCCTGCCCCCCCCCCATCACTACCCCCACTCTCCCCCAGACAGGTTCAGGGGGACACAGAGAGATGCTACTCCACTCTTTAATTAAGAGTTCCTCTCTGGGGAAAATGGGAAAAAAAGAAGAATCGCTCTTGGCTGACACACACACACACACACACACACACACACACACACACACACACACACACACGTGCAGGCAGACACTCTCTCACCATCTCTCCATCTCTCCATCTCTCCCACACACAGACACACACACACACACACACACACTTCACAGAGTAAATCAAAATGAAATACTGCATATACGGAGACCATAACAACAGCCAACAGGGAAGTAAAAAAATCAATGGTGAAATGTACATACAGTGTACCACACACTTTCTCTCTCTCTCTGCAATGACTCCGACTTGCGAGCGATCAATGTCTGAGCAGATTACAATCACTGCCTAGTTGCTTCCCATATCTTATTCCAGGCCGAATACTCCCTCAAAATCATTGTTTCCTGAGCTCAGAGCTCCAGAGACAAATCTCCAGCAGATGCCGATCGAATGGAAACGCCCCACCCGGCCTGTTCTTATTCGCTAGCTCTACACACTCCTCGCATAGCACACTCACAGTACGCAAATGGATATTAATGTTCCCTCTCACCAACAAATGAACTGCTATTTGAGGAGAGAAAATGAAAATGTGTTATTAGCCTCCTAATGCAGGATAAATCAACATCGCATCTGGGCTGTGATTCACTTGCAGACTCCCCTGGGTTATAACAACAAGCCAGCCAGAACACAACCTTCATGTTGATTATAGATGACCTGGCTCCGAGCCATTATGTTCTCTTTCCTATTACGCCTGGGCTCCGGTAAATTTCCTTTATGTTGCGCAGTGATGAGATTCATGTCTCAATATCCATCTTCACCTCCTCCTTTCTCATCCTCTTTTCCCATCTTTCTGCTGTTTTTGCTTCTGTCCATCCTTTCCATCATTCTTTCCTCTCTCCCACATCTCAGGTTTTCAAAATGATCATTACCTCCGTGCCATCACGGACCATGCTGCAGTTTGGGCTGATGCTCTGACACAGATGTGTTTGTTGTGTGAGTGTGTTGGGGAATAGAATAAAGTGTTGTGGCTTACGTTGGTGACGGCGTCTGTGTTGGCCCCGGCAACGCAGAGGTGTCGCACGACCTCCAGAGCTCCGCTGTTGGACGCCAGGTGCAGCGGGGTCCTTCCAAACTGCACAGGATCAGACACAGAGGGAAGCCACCGTTAGCGCACAGACACACAAACACACACACACACACACACACACACACACAAACACAGACACAGACACACAGACACACGCACACAAACACACACGTACTGTGCAGTGTGCACAGACACATACACACACGTACTGTACACAGACACACACAGACACACACAGAATCACACACAGAAACACACACAGAAACACACACAGAAACACACACAGAAACACACACAGACCACGCTGTCGATTCATCTAAAGCTTTTTATAGTTTAAAACTACCACACAGACCAAAAAGGAAAACATTATTTCAGCAAACTTTTAATGGCCCTCTCAGTGTGTCTCTTTAACTTTCCCCTCCCTCTGCGCCTTCCTCTTAATCTCTCTGTTTCTCTAACGGCTGAAAAAAAAGGAACTAGAGAAAGACTCAGCAAAGAGGGTTTGCTTTGCTGAGTCTTCTCTTCTGACAGCAGCAATAAAGAGGGGTTGGAGGAGGGCGGTGGTGGTGGTGGTGGTGGTGCTTCAATTTGGGTGCTGGGCAGCGGTGCTGACAGGCCGGTTTCCGTTCCGAGCTAATGGCAGCGCCCTTTCGCCGACAGAAACTAAAACCCTGCATGACGGCACGTCCATCTTTTCAGCAGAACCCGGCGTGCCTCCCTGTGTGAGTGATGCGAGCGCCTCTCCAGAGACACGCGTCACGAACAAAAAACGCCGCAGATCGGGAAAGAGGAGAAAAAAAAAACCTCCCCCCACATTCGGTGATGTTTGGGGCTGCAGGCAAACTCAAACCCACTATTCCTCCCGGAGCCCGAGCACTCTTTCTAGGATGCACTGGGCAAAGCCGTGAGGCAGACATGGGAACTCTGCAGTGGAGAGGGCAGGGCCTGCTCACAATGCATTATCCCCACAGGGGCAGGGGGATGCCAGGAGGCTAAATTGGATTTCATGATGGGTTCTCTACGGCCCCAGATGAGCGTGAGTAAGCTCTACACAGCCAGGGCACCAGAGCCACTGCAGTGTGGCTACTGCCATTTACACATAAAGGATTTTCTGTGTGTATATAAAAGAGCTACCTTTGCGCGTGTTCTTGTGTTAGTGATTCTGAAAATGATTTTACATCATAAACATTTCAGAGGACCCATAAGGAAGCCTGCAGGCCTGCAATATGCTACCACAACTAAGAATTGCAGACATGTTTTGCAGTGAAGGTGCCAAATACACATACTTCTCCTTGTGCAATGTGTAGCTGCACTGAGAGCCTTAGCTGTTGGACCGTTGTACGGTGGTCATGGGCAGGGGTGACTCACCTTGTTGGGGATGTCCAGGTTGGCCTTGGCTGCACAGATCGCCATGGTAACGGGCAGGTTGCCATCCTTGCAGGCGATGTGGAGGGCAGTGTTTCCGTGGCGATCCTGGTGGTCGGCGGGACAGCGGTGGGCGAGCAGGCACCTCGCCACGTCCACCTGGCAGCGGCGCACGGCCAGGTGCAGAGCGGTGTGGCCGTCCTGCAACACGCAACACACACACACACACACACACACACACACACAGATGTGAACAAAACAACACATGCATGTTCCCTCCGTCTCCATCCCTCCCTCCCTCCCTCCCTCCCTCCCTCCGCTGCACATAACATCCATCATTAGGCAAGCGCAAATGCATCTCTTCATCATTTCATCACACACACACCGATGCACATTCACACACTATTTCCCGGCGCCACTAATTCCTGCATGTCCTCCAAACACCCTCCCACATACGCAGAGAGAGAGGGGAGGGAGAGAGAGCGAGCGATAGAGAGACAGAAAGAAGGAAATAACGAGAGAAAAGGAGAGAGGAGAGAGGGAGAGAGAGACACAGAAAGAGAGAGAGAGAGAGAGAGAAACCCATAGTAACAGTTTATCCCTGTTAATGGTGCAGTGGTACACCTCCAGCATATAGACTAGGCCAGGGCCACTGTGTCAGGCCCTATATGGACCTGCATTTCACACTAGGCTGACAGATGAGGATCCTCTCAGTGGTTAAGTGCTGGCCTCTTATGCTTGGAGCGTGGGAGGGAAGCCTTCATTACAGTCTCTCTCTCTCTCTCTCTCTCTCTCTCTCTCTCTGTGTGTGTGTGTGTGTGTGTGTGTGTGTGTGTGTGTGTGTGTGTGTGTGTGTGTTGCAGAAAGAGAAAGAGAGAGAAGCGTGTATTACTCTATAAGGAACAGAGTGACATTCAGGTTGCCTCCCACTTTTTTCTGGAGTGTGTATCCAATAAAAGGTGTGTGTGTGTGTGTGTGTGTGTGTGTGTGTGTGTGTGTGTGTGTGTGTGTGTGTGTGTAACAGCAGCAGCTGATACATAGCTGTGTAGTATGCACATTGTGCAAACCTCCCTCCTGAACGCTTGAACAGATGTGCTAGCACAAGATGCTAGAGCCTATGGGTTTCAGCTTACAGTACGCTTCACAGAGGAGGGTTGAACCATGGCGCCAACAAAACGCAGGTTGCGTATGCATACATTATGTAGTGTGGGTGGGTGGGAAGCTGTATACAACTATACATCATGTCACCAGAGCAACATTTTCAACCTGATGGTGCATACGTACGTCTGTCTGCATTCAACAATAGCATGAGTTCAGTGAATGCAGTGAACTGACCTTGTCAGTGGAGGGAGAGCTCGCCCTGTGTCCCAACGGCTGGACCACAATGGCACTGAATAAATACTGTATGTGTGGTATAGTGTGTACAAGTACATGCCTCTCTCATCATGCTACACACACATACTAACACACACACTAACACACACACTAACACACACACACTAACACACACACTAACACACACACACACACACACACACACACACCTATCTAACAGCAGCCCTGAACCCCTATGCGCTCCTCTCCAGCTCGGTGAGCATGGGTCAGTGTATTCCGCCTCCTCACCTTGTCGGTGGAGGTGAGCTCGGCGCCGTGCTCCAGCAGGCAGGCCACGATGTCTCGGAAGCCGCGGGCGGAGGCGGTCAGCAGGGGACTCTCGCCCTCGCGGTTGCGCGCGTTCACGTTGCAGCCCACCTCGCACAGGGCCCGCGCCACCGCCGAGTAGCCGTGCCACGCCGCACAGTGCAACGGCGTCTCGTGCTCCTGCAGAGAGAGAGAGGGAGAGAGAGGCAGACGGACAGAGAGAGAGACAGAGAGAGAGGAAGAAAGAAAGACAGATAGATAGATAGAGATAGATAGATAGATAGATAGATAGATAGATAGAGAAAGAGGAAGAAAGAAAGAAAGAGAGATAGATAGAGATAGATAGAGATAGATAGGGAAAAAAGAGAAAGAGTTATGGGCAATAGCAGTTGACCTTTGACCTCAGGCACCTCCCACAGTCTGTGGGCTGGCGGCAGAGCCGTGTTACGTAATGCAGGTATGATCAGAGTGCTGTGCTGTGCTGTGCTGTGCTGTGGTGGAGAGAGAGAGGACGCCCTGGGTCAGAGAATCACTTCTCCTCCTCTATTCACTGTGTGTGGCCAGTCTAGTCTAGCCTGCTCTGCAGAGGAGGACAGATGGTGCAGCAGGCACACACACACACACACACACACACACACACACACACACACAGAGCCCAAACACACACCGATAAATCTGCAAGCAAACATTACCAAATGTCTATTCATCTTTAGATCTGGAATCTTATCTCGAGACTTTAATAGAAATGTCACTGAAAATGAATGAATTTAGCCCCTGGGGAGATGAAGTTGGTACATTTGTCCACACACTGCCAGTACTGGGGTGGATTGAGGAAGGGAGTGGGAGTGTGTGGCTAAAGTTATGGTGCTCATTTGATCAGGACTGGCCCCAGCCAGAGCCCACATGTTCCCACAGATGTCTGCGTGCGTGTGTGTGTGGTTTCCATGAGGAAGTCGGTGGGTTGGGGTCACCTACCCTGTCGACCAGGTCGGGGTGGGCGTGAATGCTGCACAGGTACTGCACCACGTCCACGTTGCCGTACCGCGCGGCGACGTGCAGCGCCGTCTCTCCTGACTGGACAAAGGAGGGGGAAAAAGAGAGAGGAGACAGAGAGGAGGAGAGAGGAGGAGGAGGAGGAGGAGGAGGAGACGGAACAGTTAACAAGAGACGGAGAACGAGAAAAAAAAAGGACCAGCAACACATTCAGTTCAATTCAATTGCGTTCAGAGTGCCATTAACAACTGAAATAGTCTCGAGGCGCTTTTCATGCGGCCGAGGAGTTTAACCCATGGCCCTTTCAGTGCTCGTCGGGGAGAGAGTGGACGCTGATGGCCACGGCGACTGCTAACTGCTGCCAGCTGCTGACCGGCCCTCTAACAGCTAACGGGCCCGCAGGACAATTTACATCCCATAATGAGGCGACAGTCTGGCAAAGCGCGTCTGAGCAGGTTCTGCCGCAGCTCCTGCCAACCGGGATTTGGAAGGCCGACCGCATGTGTGCATGCACACAGCTACACACACTCACACACACACACACATTTTGAATACAAAACACATGGATACGTGCACACACACACACACACACACACACACAGTCTTCACAGACTGCATTGCACAGTTCGGCACCGTAGCCATGGCAACTATGAGCAAGCAAGTCAGAGGAGCGGCAAAACGGTGTCGCTCTGGAGAAGGAGCTATAGGAGGAAGCAGAGTTAACCTTCACGCACAAGTTGTTAACTGTGAACACACACACACACACACACACATACACACACACACACATAGAAACACCATGCGAGTGTATGGATGTATGTGCTTGGTGTGTTTAAAATCACAATATCAATGGGTATATATACACTGGTGGCTTATCTGTATACCTGCACACAAGCTATAGGGGCTTTATGTGTGTTCATGTATGTATACAGTATGTGTGTCTGTAAATCTGAGTGTGTGTGTGTGTGTGTGTGTGTGTGTGTGTGTGTGTGGACGGGACGCACCTTATCTTGGGTGTCCAGAGGGCACCTCTTTTCATGGAGGAATTTCAAGGTCTCGATGTGGCCGTGCCTGGCTGCGTAGTAGATAGCGTTGGCACCCGACTGGGACACGGAGAGAGAGAGAGAGAGAGAGAGAGAGAGAGAGAGAGAGAGAGAGAGAGAGGGAGAGAGAGAGGGAGAGAGGGGCACAGAGGCATTTCTCAAGGCTCTTAGAATTGGCCACATCGATAAATAATGGGCTCCATATTCCATTAAGGTCTCTGTTCTAATGCAATATTGAAAAGGTGAGAGGTGACGGGAAGACAGGAGAGGTGGAAACACGTGTGTGTGTGTGTGTGTGTGTGTGTGTGTGTGTGTGTGTGTGTGTGTGTGTGTGTGTGTGTGTGTGTGTGTGTGTGTGTGTGTGTGTGTGTGTGTGTGTGTGTGAGAGAGAGAGAGAGAGAGAGAGAGAGAAAGATAGAGAGAGAGATAGAAAGTGTGTGAGTGGGGTTGCACCTTGTCATGAGCTTGGATCTCGGCTCCTTTTCTCATCAGCACGTCAATGATCTGGATGTTCCCGCAACCAGCTGCAATTAGTAAGGGGGGCGTTCCATGCTGAAATGTATTACACACACACACACACACACACACACAAACAGAGAGAGAGAGAGAGGAGAATGAAAATAAGAGAGATCAGTATCAGTGTATGAATTCTGCAGCAAGGGCATGCACTCATAATATAGTGGCTATGCCGGTCTCATCATCATTAGGTTCATAAAATGACTTTGGAGAAGTGGGGAGGACAAGAGAGCGAGGGAGGGGGTAGAGGGAGTTGGAGTTCCACACAATTAGGGTAAAATCGTTTATGATCGCAGACACAGTGGACCTTAATTGCAACACAGCGAGTTCCCCATCTCTCAGTGGTGGCTTAGGCACTGACAGAAGAGCCAGGGAGTGATGGAGAGAGGGAGTGAGATGGGAGGGGGAGGAGAGGAGAGACAGACAGAGAGAAAGAGAGAGAGAGGGAGAGAGAGAGAGAGAGAGGAGAGGAAGGTGTTTAATCACTGGGCAGGCTGGCTCTGATGTGGTTTTGCATAAATGCATGAGCTATGGGAATGTTCCCCTCACACACACCCACACTCTAACACACACACACACACACAGCCACACACTCTCTCTCTCTCTCTCTAACACACACACAGAGACTCTCCCAATCACTGTCTGACTCTTCCTCTTTCTTACATATGCACTCACAGACATCAACACACTCTTCACACACAAATACACATGCTTCATCTCCATCCACCCCTATCTCTTGAACACTCCCAGACACACACACACACACACACTCACAGCTGGATGGGTCTGAGCGATGCAATCAGCGGACGAGTTTGTCCGCCTCACTTCAGTGCACAGATTATACTTCCATGAACACCCCACGGAAGCCCCCCCCCACCTCCCCCCAAATCCATTCCTCAAAGGCAAACACGCTTTCTCTCGCAATCGCCAAGGAGACGAAGGATGCAGAGGCGCCGTTCACACCTCCTTTGGTGCGGGGGCTCGAGCGGGAAATCACAAGGATGACGCCCAGATTTATTTCACACAGACTCCAAAAACCTTTAAAGCCTTTCCATTTTTTTGGACCGTACTGCTTGTTAAATGATAAAAGCTGAATGTGATAGGATAATAATGCTTAATACTCCAATATCTCATCTCCACACACACACACACACACACACACACACACACACACACACACACACAAACAAACACACAAACACACAAACACACACACACACACAAGATATACTTCCCAACTCTCCTCTACAAAGGGGATTTTTAACCAATAGCTAATGCAGTAAGGCTGAGAGGAATTGAGATGAAGATTTACTTTCATCACGGTGAATAAGATTTTTCCCTCTTTGGGGGAAAAGGAGCTGAAAAGGCACTCATTTTGTGGACCACAGGGAGTCACATCTCTTTCCCTCTGTCTCTCTCATTCTCTTTATTCCCCTAGTGTTGTCTCGTCTCTCCATCACTCACTCCTTGCTTTTGATTTAGTTGAAGGGACGTGTGTGTGTGTGTGTGTGTGTGTTTGTGTATGTGTGTGTATGTGTGTGTGTGTGTGTGTGTGTGTGTGTGTGTGTGTGTGTGTGCGTGTGTGTGTGCGTGTGTGCGTGTGTGCGCGCGCGCGCGTGTGTGTGTGTGTACACGTGATTGCGTGCAAGAGAGTGTCTACCAACGCGACCCATTTTCTCTTGCTCATCCGCGTCCCTGCCGGGTCTAACCTTGTTGGGCTGGTTGATGTCGTAGCTGGTCAGGGACCCCAGCAGGTGCTGCAGGCCAGGCACGTTGTCATCGTTGATGGCGTGGATGATGGCCTTCATCACAAAGGAGTCTTCCTCATCCTACACAGAAAAGAAAAAAGAACGACAAAAAATAAGCTCTTTTTTTTTTATTGGTTGTAGGCTATGGGCAATGGCAATTCAGGTTTGACAGGCAAGCAGGAGACCACACAGTGAAGTGAAGTCGCAGTGATTAAATCCACTGTGGGCAAACTGGACGGCGTGAACCGGCGTTGTTTTTTTTGAGCGAGCGCAACGGAAAGCTTCTGTGTTCCAGCCAAAGTAGGTGCGGACGCGGATTACTCCAGTCACGTCACTCCGACAGACACCGATAGGGGAAACAATCGTAATCTCTTTAAACAGGCGCGGCGTGCCCAAATCCTGTTACACTTCACAGAGTGACACAATGCGGCGGCGGGCGGCAAACAAACAGCCCCAACCCGGGCTAATCCTATTGAATAATGCAGAATTCTGCAAAAGAAAGTGGCGATTTTCATGCATTTGTTCAGTTTGTTCGTGCCCCCCCCCCCCCTCCAATCCCACCCCCCCCCCCACCCCCGCTCTCTGCCTCTGTCGGTCTCTCGTCGGTTGCAGGGTGAGTGGCTGTGACAGCTCCGAGCCGAGGCTCTACACGCTCAGCTGCACCGCTCCGCTGGAATGACCACGGGCAGAGGATGGAGGAGAGGAGGATGGAGGAGAGGAGAGAGAGAGAGAGAGAGAGAGAGAAGGAGCAGAGAGGAGAGGAGAGGAGAGAGGAACAGAGGAGAGGAGGGAGATAGGAGAGAGAGGAGTGATCAACCCACGCTGCTCTGACAAACCCAGTGTTCCAGCAGCGCTGTGACTGCTGCTGCCGGCCAAGAGAGCCCCTATGGCGAAGCACACACACACACACACACACACACACACACACACACACACACACAGAGAGAGAGAGAGAGAGTGGAAGAGCAAATACACACAGAAACACCAAATACACACAATCTCACAGAGCCACTCACACACACTACAGATCGACATGCACTAACAGATACACCCCTTACTTACTTACACACATACAGTACACCCACACACACACACACACACACACACACACACACACACACAAGCTCATTTTGATGGAACTGCCACTCGGTGAGATTACAAGGATCAAAAGACAAGTGGGTCATACTATAGTGGCAGAGATCTCTGGCGTACCAGACACAGTGGCAATTACACGACAAAAGGGCCAATCTCCCCCCCGTTAAGGGCTGCATTTCCACCACAATCCTGCTCCTCTGGCCCACAAAGAGAGGACGCGCTTTACTGCACCGCGGCCTCCTCTTTGGGGCTTGCCTTCAGCCACACACATGCGCCCACCACCACAGAGGAAGACCCTTCAAAAGCCCTTTAAATTTGGGGAGACAGTGGTGGCGGCTTTAACAAAAAAAAAAAAGACGAAACGAAAAAACCTCACATCTGCCAAAAACAGGAGGGGAAATCTGTGGTTAAGCGCACGTCGTCTTGGCAACGGGGTGTCGATCACACCCTTTTCCTGTATACATAACAGCAAAACCACAGGTTCTCCTCTTCCCCCCCGCTGCACACACACACACGCGCACACAGAGAGAGAAGAGAAAAGAGGAGAGAGGAGAGAGGAGAGAGGAGAGAGGAGAGAGGAGAGAGGAGACATGACATGACGGTTATAAAGGGAGGTGGCCAGGACACGCAGACAAAGGCATGTGTGCATGTTATCTCTCCTTTTCAGCCAAGCTGAGACGTGGGAGAAATCTGTCCGAGATCTTCATGTGGCTACCACTCAGGAAATGAGCTAACCTCAGGGCCAAACAGATAGCATCCGCTTATTCTGTTAGACTGATGGTTGAAGCCTAAATCAGTTTGAGATCGAGGTGTTTGTCACATATTTGTGTAAGGAATATATATATATATATATATATATTCTCTAGAAAGGAAGATGGGGAGCTTAACCCCTTTCTACATGCAATATGAGAGGTCAAAACAACATTTCTTCACATTGCCGCTGCAAAATAGAGGCCCTGGCGGTTCCCATTTGGCAAATCATTAATCCCAAATGCACAGGGCCTTTCAGGAACCTGGACACCTGTGTGCTATCTGTATTTCTAGCTTCACTTCCTTGAGACTAATTCTGTATTTTATTACCCACTGTGACACCTGGGTGTGTAATGAATCACTGAATGATGATCAAAAGGCTTGGGGGGTGTGGAGAGAAAAGTAAATGAAAACAAAATCAAGCGTTAAACATTAAAACTCAATTGAGCATTCAGGGATTATGTCCACACCTCCTCAGCCACTCCAAAACGAGCATCCACTGTCATCACTGATGTTGCTAGTCGTTTTCTCCATACTATGTAAGAAATACCTTTCCCTTTATAAAGTATGATACACACACACACATACATACAAACACATATATGTAGGTATGCATGTATATATGCTTGTGAATGTATGTATGCTCATGCATATATATATATATATATATATATATATATATAGTGTGTGTGTGTGTGTGTGTGTGTGTGTGTGTGTATATGTGTCTTTCTTTCTCCCTTTGACTCAGCAGAGTGTCATGGCTGTGGTCTCCTTGGTATGGTTGGCTCTGCGGCCAGGTAGTTAGGTGAGATGTGCTGGCACACGTGGGGCTCAGTGTGTGGGTGGTTAGGGCCCATTTGCTCTTTCGCCCGGTCAAAGGCCACATCTTACCAGTGTGTCGTCACTGCGCGCCACACTCATGTTGCTTCTGGACAGGAAGGAACGCGACAGACGGTTACACAGCGAGATGAGCCGCACAGATTGCTATGGAGAGGGAGAGAGGGGAGAGAGAGAGAGAGAGAGAGAGAGAGAGAGAGAGAGAGAGGGAAAGAGTTTAACAATCGAGGGAAAGAGTGTTGCATATGGCATGACACAAGGCAACGATTCGGAACAATTGACACAGCGTGCCTGATGGGAGTAGCAGTGCAAACGAACAGACTGGATTTAAGTCCTCCGCATTACGGTGCTTCTGAATAACACACACTAACAAGTTTTTGCCTCAACCTCTGTGGTTGTGCAATGGTATGCGTGTTGCTCCACTGTGGCTTACAGAGTAGGGTGCTATTGCACTGCAATGTTCTACCAACGCTTGACACATGCCGGTTGGGACAACCATACAGCAACCACATCCTTTCTAACGTCCACATTTTGAGCTAACGTGTTTATCAGTGTACCACTTTTTCTCAAGTATAAACGTTCATGATTCTGAGAATCAAGAGAGCCTTGAAAGTACAACCAACTGCTGCGAGTGATATCGAGTTGTAAACAAACCTTCCATTTTCTCCTCGCGGCAAACTTCTTAAACTTTTCCATGTTCACAGCAGACTCCTTTCTACTAAGTGCCTGTTGTGTGTCCTTTGGCTGGGAACGAGAGAGAGAGAGAGAGAGACAGAACAACATTGAGATTCTCCTCGAGCCCATCTTTTCAGCTGTGAAATTCATTTCATACACATTAACAAACAGATGACCCAAACCTTGATCCAGGGATGCTGAAGGCTGTCCTGAATAGTCATTCTTTTTCTGCAGGGGAGGACAAATAGAATCAGCCTTCAATCACTGTCTGCATTACAAAAAATACTTTCTTTAACAAAATGAAATGACTGAAGCACCTTACAAAACACAGTGAAGGAGAATTTGTAAAAGAAAAACCTCACAACAAAAAAGAAAACACATAAAAACATGGTGTATCTGATTTTTTTCCCCGTTTCAAGTGCTAAACACCTTACAAGGGCGGTGAAATAGGACACGTAAAATATACATGAAAGCTGACGCTGTCTGACAGATTTCATGTCTGCGCTCCATTCAGCAGTGCATGCGTTATCAGCAGACACATCGCTATTCCCAGGCGTGGTGCATTTCTAAAGAGCATGCTTGTGTGGGCTGGCTCTGGCATTGTGCTGTCAGGAGCGCAGCCAGCTAACTTCCACATTAGACGAAGCTGTGCTTCCCTTTTCAACAGCCCCGTGGAGCTGAACGAGGAGTGTGTGTGTGTGTGTGTGTGTGTGTGTGTGTGTGTGGTGGGGGGGGGGAGAGACAGGCGGCCTTGACGGGCTGGGCGGGTGACGGGTGGCGGTCGAGAGATGGCCTACCGCAGTCTGGTCTGCGGAGGACGAGCCGACGTAAGCGCACAAGCCAAACAGGAAGTGCCGTGGTCAAAGGCTTTCACGGATGCGCTTTGTGTTCCTGTTTCCCTGCCTTTGCTGTGCGCCGTGTGTTTGTTTTGTTGTCGATTTGTATTTCCATTTCGTGATAGGGCCTCAGTGATGTGGGCAATTAAAATGTCATGTAGCGCTGCCTCGACACTTCAGGTTTCCTGTGGCGTGCCTGCTGCCTCTTTGGAAATGCCAACTGGTGACAAACAACAGTGCTGTGCTGCTTTTATGCGGTCAACTCAGAGTTAATCTCTGGCCTCAAAGCTCATGCATTTAATGAGGGAGTGAATGTAGTGGACGAAGGGTGGGGGGGGGGGGGGGGGACAGAAGGGGGATGGGGAGGTTAGTGTCTTACTTGGGATCTTTGATGAGCAGCCTCTTGATGAAGTCTTTGGCCAGGCCACTGGTGTTGCTGAAGTACTCCTCGTCGAACTCGTAATCCACCGCCGACACGTTGGCCAGGGTCTCCTGTTTGTTGTCTCCAAGGAACGGGGATGCACCACTCAGACTGTTGGGGGTGGGGAAGGAGGAAAGGGGGGGGGGGGGGGTCAAGGAAGTGCTGTGGTCATTTCCCCTCTTTGTATCTGGTCAGACTGACCATTGAGCTTAAGCAAGGACATGGGTCATGGGGAGGATCACCCATCATCAATCATCAGCATACAATTTCCTATTATTTAATTATAGAACTACAACTCCCACAAGGGTCCCCCAGGAAAGCCTTTTGCTTAACTGTGACTAAACAGCTTGTGTCTGGGTCTGGTCAAGGTGGCAGAATATCAAGAAGGGAATTACGAGTCAAACCCAAGTGAGTAAATCCCAACTGGCTCATGCACAATC
>NC_085001.1:24347183-24357183 GCF_963854185.1 Sardina pilchardus
AGAGAAATGAGAGAGAGAAATGAGAGAGAGAAAATGAGAGAGAAAAAGAGAGAATGAGAGAGAGAGCGAGGGAGGGAACAAGAGAGAGTGAGAGATGAGAAAATGAGCTGAGGAAAAGCCAGGGGAAAAGGCTCCACGGGCCTCACACCACTGATGGAAGCTCACAGCCCCTGCCAGGCCCCATTCACTCACTGGCACTGGCAGGCTGGCGCTAGCGCGGGCGCTCAGCTAGGGCTCTGGAGCTGACCCAACCCAGCCAACGCTTCAGAGGAGCAGGTGTGGCCGTCCTGCAGCCACCAGCTTCATCCGCTACAGTACGTCCACAAATGAATCCCTGCTGCTGCTGCTGCTGCTCCCAGATCAGCTGCCAGCCATGTTCATCTACAGTGCTGATGCAATTACAGGCTTCTGCAAACTGCCTTGAGATAACGCTCATTATTCACGGCCCAATATAAATAAATAAAAAGGAATTGAATCAAGCTGAATAATGACAACAATAATACAATTAAACCTGGTACAAATTACAGAGTGTATGGATCTCATATAACACGAATTGAATTAGAATCGTCAACAACCCAAAGTTGTTATTATTTTTCTTGGAGTTGGGAATTACAGTTGCCATGGCCCTTTTTGTGTTGGTTAGCAACAGGTGTTACATATAATTTGGCCTACACCTCTGGTTAAGGTTTGAAAACGAAGGCGTTCCACCCCTCACTGTTATGCATTCTGGGGACACAAACACCGGAGTAGATTTCCACGCTGCCCAGTTCAGTCCTGTGGTCATAATAATAATAACAACAACGGCTCTGCGTAATCTCGCCGCCTGTGTCTCGACCCCTGCAAGGTTCCGTGACAAAGCAGCTTTTGTGCCGCCCTGCCATTGGCTCGCCCTCCGATTCGAGGGGGGGCTGCCAGACTGTTTAAGTCCGCCGCGGCACCGCTTCGCTTTCTATAGCCAGGGGGAGAAATATTACATTACGCTACACAGAGAGGTGCCCTATGCCGGGCTTATTTCATTGCCTAATCTGGCTTGATCCGTTAAACAAACAAAGGAGGATGGTTGGCATTAGGATGACAATGCCTTTCATGAACATGTTACTTCTGCAGGAGGATATGCACTTCTCTCTTTTGCAAACAGAGGACACACCTAGGAGTCTCTCTCTAGGAGTTTCTTTCTCACACACAGACACACACATACGTAGACACACTCGCACGCACACATGCACACACACACACACACACACACACACACACACACACACACACACTTTGCCTTTCTCCCACTGCGCAGCTTGCTGTGATATTCTCCACAGTCTGACAGGAGTCATTAAAAAAGCAAGCAGTTGCAAGCATTGGCAGCCGCCTCCTCCGGGAGCATAGCTCTGTCTCTGGAAAGAGTTTCTCTCACGACTTTTCAAAGGCCAAACCCTGCTGATAAGCTGAGCAAATCTGTGGGACTGTGGTGTGTAATGTGGTATCAGTGAGGCCCTGCTATCTGGCTACAGGTTTGTGTTGCCCTCTTTGGCCAGATAGGCCTGAGAGCAGAGCCTTGGGCATGATCTCATAGCCTAAGCAAAGAGCTCTGCTCAAACAAAGTCCCAACTCAAACATTTTCTCACCAAATTCCAGCTCGCACTCTGGGAATGTTTGCTGAGTAATTATTACCATCTTACTCACACACACACACACACACACACACACACACACACACACACACAAAGCTCATGTTAGGCCTCCTTCACAATAGCTCCTAGGTTAATATGGTCGGCTCAGTTCTTTTTTCAACAAACTGACAGATGCCATTCAATAAAACAAACTGAATAATAAAGGCTTCCGATGACAGATGGTGTGCATGTGTGCAGTACATGTCAATATTCTCTCTGTAAGAGTGTGTGTGTGTGAGAGAGAGAGAGAGAGAGAGAGAGAGAGAGAGAGAGAGAGAGTGTGTGTGAGTGAGAGAAAGAGGGAGCAGGGTCATATGAGGATCAATAAATACACAGCGCTAGATCAGTCAAACAGGCCCACTGGGAGACAGTGATCCAAACCAGCCTGGCGCTCCTGACAGGGCAAGGACTTCCTATTATGGAAACACGCTCTGCGTCATTTGGCAAATCTAACCTGCCATCCAGTGAGTGTTTACATAGAAAAGGTTGGAAAATGAATGTGCTACATGAGTCTACCGATGTGCCAAAAGCCAGAGCCATGAGTCAGCTAACCTTGATGGTTATGGCCTGGACACTCAAGGGAAGTAAGTGATGAAACAGGCAGCGTCAGTGTTTGGTTTGTAGGATGAAACTAAGAGGAGGGTTTGCACAGCGACTTGAACAAAATGTGGCTTTTGTGTTGCAATAACGTGTTTTGATTTCTTAAGACTGCACTACACTGTTCCCTTGTGAACTAAACAAATCGGGGAAAAACAACAATGAGCACACCCGCTGGTAAACACCATTCTTTCAGTTCTTCCCACCACAAGCCATTGTCTCTGAATATTTCCGGCACCTCAGATTCAATTAGTCACAAAAAAAGTATTTCAAAGTCAACAGAAGCATTTCAACAGACAGGACAAAAGATGTAAAGACAGTAACACAAGTGCATATGAGATTCTACATGGATAATATGGCGCTTAATATGGATAATATGACGCTTGCTGAAGTTAAATCATTCTTGTTGGCTACCATACTGATACACACACGCGCACACACACACACACACACACACACACACACACACACACACACACACACACACACACACACACACACACACACACACACACACACACACACACACACACACACACACACACACACACACACACACACACACACACACACACACACACACACACACACACACACACACACACACCCCATTTTCAGCTTTGCATCTAGTGTCTAGCTGTTCCAGTCATTCCGCTTGGAGTCGCTACTTTTTTTCTTCAGCAAGACAAACACGGGCACACAACCCCAATCCGGGGCTGCTGTTTCTAAAGGTTACAACGAGCTGGAATGAGCGCCGCTGCTGGGGTCGGATGACAATACTGCGGGCCCAACTTCACTGATGGCTTTGTGTTGGGAGCAGGGATTTTCTTCCTCCCGGGCAAATTGAATTGTGTCGGCCGCACATGACCCGGGCCTGATGGGTGCATTTGGCCCAGGCCGAGAGGCCGCCGCGGCATCTGCATTCCGGAATAAATAATTAAATAAACAAACAAAAACGTTAATGAAAAAGAGGAAGAAAAAAAACAAACTGCCCGTTTGCCAAAAATGTCCCCTGAATTGCCTCCTGGGCATGGACAGCCCAGACAGAAGCACTGTCGTGCATTCACTTACACTGGGGCTGCAGCTTGGGAGCTCTTTTGAGACATGACTGCACTAAATTAGTTTTTTACTTTTCATGATAGCAAATCCATTGCCATGCAACTCAAGGCATCATCCGCTAATTGAAAACTACACAACTTTTGGCTTCGGACGCAACCTTTCAGTCTTGCACAAAAGCACTTCCCTTCACGGCTGCCTTGCTGAAATCCCTTTTTGCACAAAAAAACCTTTCGTAAGATTCTCCTGTTGTTTTATGACCCCATATTCCACCTCTTTTATTGTCTTTCACACAATGCTTATCTCAGTTCCATCTAATTGCGCTGTTGATTTATGCTCTCGCCATGTTGTCTTTTCCAGAACCCCTTACACAGCAGAATCCTAATACATTCCTACTTCATTCCCACTTCACAGCACATCCGGCGAGATGCGAATGCAACAGCACAAAGCAGAGCATGCATAAAGAAACCAAGAGAGTCGTGATGTGAGAACTGCCAAGTGGCAATCTAGAAAACAAACAGGCTTAGATTATGGGTGTAATACACACACACGCGCGCGCGCACACACAAACACACACGTGTACACACACACACACACACACACACACACACACACACACACACACACACACACACACACACACACACACACACACACACACACACACACACACACACACACACACACACACACACACACACACACACACACACACACACACACACACACACACACACACACACACACACACACACACACACACACACACACACACACACACACACACACACACACAGGTGGGCACAGTACTGCAGGTCTTTAAAAAAAGGGGTCCCTCCACTCACTTATTTAGATGTGCATAATTTTGCTTGGTAATGCCAATATGAGTCAGTCTGTGTTTATTAGCTGAAAATGAATGTGGGTGGACAGTTCAGAGACATCTGAGCCCACTAATCTGGATCAGCCCGAAACCGCACGCATTACGCAACGGCTCCACAATGGTGCCGCTAGCGCGCCGTGCCAGAGTAACCAAGGAAACAGCGCTAGCACGAGCCCAGATGCACTCCCAAGGTTTTAGCCAAGGATACTTGGGGGCTTTACAGAGTGGCGTCTGGGGTGTGTTTGGAGGCACTAGGACTAAATTCTACTAATGCTTCTCCAAGGGTTGTTTATGAGTGTGTGTGTGTGTGTGTGTGTGTGTGTGTGTGTGTGTGTGTGATGTGTGAGTGTGTCTGTATTTCACAGACAGTATATAAATATATACATATATATATAATTCTGGATTGTGTGTGTGTGTGTGTGTGTGTGGGTGTGGTTTATGTGTTTTTACGGACGAGTACATTTTCAAAACATTTTGCAACTGTTATGCCTCCATGCTCACCCTCACCACAAGTAACACCACCAGTAACACTGCCGTGTGCTGCTCAGACTCTCTGAGAGGCCTTGAGTATGCAGACAGGGCCTCCCGCTCCACCTCTCCCTTCCTCCCCCACAGCCTGGGCTCCATAAGCATCAATTCCACTGCAATTACTAGAGCCTGACTTGCATTCATACACTCGGCACTGCAGAAAATATGCTGGAGGGGGAGGGGTAGTGTTTTGGGTTGGGGTAGTGGTGCTGGTGCTGGTGGTGGTGGTGGTGGGGAAGGGGGGGATATAGTCTTTCAGACATGGACATTTTTTTTTAGCATGCTCTCTTCTTTCATGTTTGTTTTTCTCGCTCCAGGAAGTGAAACTGGCCGTCTCAGAGGACCACAGTGAGGTCGGAGGTCACGAGAGAGAATGTTGGTCTTTTCATTTGCCTGCACCACTTTATCAGAACTTGATGAAACTTGAGGTGTGTGTGTGTCTGCCAGTCTGTGTGTGAGTGTGTGTGTGTGTGTGTGTGTCACACCATTCTGCACAAACCAAGTTACTAATGAGAGAAATTCACATCTCCAGTCTGGAGGTAAAAAGTGTGTGTTACTGTGAGTGAGTGTGTGTGTGTGTGTGTGTGTGTGTGTGTGTGTGTGTGTGTGTGTGTGCGTGCTTAACACAACGGTGTGTGTTCACACACAGCATACTGAGAAGCTTCGTTTTAGACACCTGCAGTCAAGTCATGTTTAGTTGTTTACTCTCCCTCTCGCCCGGCAACAGAGCGGCACCATTGTAAAGCTGTCAGCGCGCGTCTTGTTCCCCCTCGCTCCCCGCTGTTTGAATCTCACTCATCTGTATGCATTGAAATCGCCCGAGCCTGTCCACCGCAGCGCAGGCCGCACATAAATAATTAAGCCGGGGATTATAGAAATCAAAGATGCCACACGTAAGGGAGACAGAGGGAGAGGGAGAGGGAAAGGAAAAAAAATATTACAGTACAATGTTTGGGTTTTTCTTCAATAACTAATGGTGGCATGTGGCATGTCTCCGTTGCAGGGGTGAAACTTTGAGTTTGAGGGTTGAGCACTCATCATGCTCTATAGCAGTTTCATATGATTATTTGGGGAGGGCAGTTTTGATCATTACCTTTAGCCATTGACACCACCACCCCTTTTCCATTTTTTTTACACCTGTGCACCAGTGCTGATTCAGTGATGCACATCAGTGTCCATTTGTCTATAATCAAATAAGTGTGACTAATGGCAGCAAACGCAGCGGGAGAGTGTTCAGCAGTTTCCATCCCAGCCTCCTGGGGGGGGTCCAGTGCTGGGGGGTTGGATGTCTATTGTATGCCTGTCACACAGTCAATCAGGTACCATTAGGTGAAGTGGGCCTAATAGACAGAGACCTAAGGCAAGCAGGTCCGACTGATATTAAGCAGGCGTGCAAACACATGCATGCACACATGTGCCCCCCCCCTCCCCCCCCCCCCCACACACACACACAAATGTGCATGGTCACACACACACACACACACACACACACACATAATAAATAGGTGGTTCCCATAGCAACCGAGTGGGGGGAGGATAACCTGTCTCCAACATCCCCCCCTCCTGTGCACACCTTGTCCTATCTTGAAAGGGCCCCTATGTGGACTGAAACTGACATTCACCTAGTTTCGTGGTGGACTGCTTGCTGTCAAAACATGTGGGCCCGTTGACAAGGAGGCCCCACGGGCTGCTCTCATGGCATTTCATCTTTTCTGCTGACACTGTCCACTCCCTCACTGCCCACATAATGGGGACACTGCAGAATGTAAATATGGGTATATATATATAAATATGGATATATGTGAAAATCATTAACATTTATCGTCGTTTGAAGTCATCCAAAAAAAAAAAATGACTTAGATAGATGTGCATGATATTTAACTCAGAAATAAAAAATATAGTTGTTTTGGAGAACCAGCAGGAGCAGGAGTAAATTATAATTTATATGCCATAAATAAGAGTTATAGAGGAGTTAAAAAGCATGCCACTGTCAAGGAGACACTCTCGAATGAAGCCCCCCTTTGGGGAAACCATGACAAACGCTGCCTGCCGAGATCTTCGGTGCCACAGGAAAACTTGTCTGACTGGGGAGAAAATACCCTGAAATCCAGCCCAGCCAAGAGCATGGCAGTAACCAGGCAACGACAGCGTGGCCAACGCAGTGACAGACAGCCGCGGCACAATGGCACTCATAGCATATTCAAGAACCATCTCTTTCTTTTTTATCTCTCTCTCTCTCTCTCTCTCTCCCTATTTCTCTCCCTCTTGACAGATGAATTCTAATACCTTTGCCAGAGGGTGATAGGCCCACCACCATCGGCGAAGCTGTGCTTGACTTGGTCTGAGGGGACAATAAATCGCATGGAGAGTAAGAAGCATCAATTGTGACCGCGTGTATCAACGGTCGCCACAATACATCACTCTCGTGACACCTGCTGAGATGCCGGCTGACAGGCCACATGAGCAATCAATCCTTTTCACTGCCAGCCTTTGTGTGAACGCTGAATATAAAACCTCGCATCTTCAGCAATAAAAAACGGCCAGCGCGTAAATGTAACTCTTGCTGAGGGCTAGGAGAGCGATATAGAGTGGCCATATCATCGCCGATGACACACATACGGAAGAGCCCCCCCCCCCTCGTCTGGCCAATATATGGGAAGCGTTTGTCAATTTGGAGAGGCTGCAGGGGAGGTGGGTGAAGTGAGATGTCAAATGAGCGGATTACGCCTGACAGGGGGCACCTCCAGCGCCGCCGCCGCTAAACGTTTGATGATCTGGCCGCTGAACCGAGACGTCCTTGGCCATCAACTCCGACGAGAATATTTGGGCCCGCCGTCACCTGGGACGAGCCAAAGTGGAAAACAGCCAAAAGGGCGGGGGGCGGGGGGGGGGGGGGGGAGGTGCTTAAAAAACAGGTGGGCTGGTTTCAGTTGAACGACCAAAATGACCTTTTCCACATGAATGTGAATGAAGATATCATAACAGACCAGTCCATGCATATACATAGGGGGATGGGAGGGGGTGAGTTATTGATCGTATTGACTGCTTTCCCACATACACACACACACACACGCTGTTGAGTCATTAGTATAGCGTGTGTGTACACAAGAGGAGGCCAGTGCCTGTGTCTGTCACTTATCTGGACCATTCATCAGCATAATCCACCTGAAGAACTGCAGTAGCAGCAGGAGAACTAAAAGAATACGTCACCACCGCACTGCTTAGTCAGATTCCTGAGCGCCCTTCTATTTATTGGAAGGAATGTGTGACGAGATACAATAGCGCTAGCACATAATAAAGCCACCAGAAGAAAGCGAGGCCGCCCAATATCTTGGCTTTATGATACTAGTGACTGATACACAATTTACTGATAAGAAATGCGGGATAATCTCAGATACACAACAATGACCACACGGACTAAAGTTCCACTCATGCACGCCACACGGCAGTTTGTACAGCACAAAGTGCCATACGTTCAAATCCTGAACACACACACGCACGCACGCACGCTATCCAGTTTGTACAGCGCAAAGTGCCATACGTTCAAATCCTGCTATACGGTGAATACAATTCCTGGTTTTAGAGTGAAATGACTAATGCCCATTATTTACATTATGACGATAAATATTTTGCACACAGTGCGTGACCGCATGACAGGACGCTCTCCCTATATGGCACCCGCGCCTGACACTGGGCCTCTCGCTGTATGGTGCAGCACCAGTAATGGGCCGACACACAAACGAGAGCGAGGGGTGGGTGGGTAGGCACAACACAACATAACACCCCCCATCTCCCCCCCCCCCACACACACACACACACACGTCCCTCCCACCCCCTGCATCCCCAGCTCACGCCATCCTTTGTGGCCGGCGTTCCATTTGTCAGAGTGGAGCGCGGGCGCAGACAATGGCCGGCACCCTGGGCTTTGATTCCAGTGCGTTTACCCTGCTACCGCCACAGCACCTCTGCTGCCCGGGCCCACTCGCCCTCTACCTTCACAACACACCACAAGTGGAGGTAAGGTGGGGTGTGTGTGTCTGTATGTGTGTCTGTGTTTGTGTGTGTGTGCGCGCATGCGCAGTGGAGTGGGTGGGGTGTTGGTGCCTGCCTGTGTATGTGTATGTGCATGTGTACTGTATGTGTATATGTGTGTGTGTGTGTGTGTGTGTGTGTGTGTGTGTGTTTGTATGTCTATATGTGTGTGTGTGTGTATGTTTTTATGTATGTATCGTCGTCTGTATGTGTATGCGTGTCCATGCGTTTGCAGTCATACCGCAGTGCATACAGTATCACACAAGCAAGCATAGAAAAAGCAGTGTTTGCTTCTATGCGTTTGTATGTGTGTGTGAATGTATGTGTGTGTCTGTGGCATACAATGGCCCTCTGTGTGGAAAGCAGTTGGGCTACAGCCTACAGTAGTGTAGGCTGCTATAGTGAACCTAACCTTTGTACATGACCTCCCCCCCCCTCCACTCCCCTCCCCAGCCCACCACCACCAACTAACAGCTTTGATGTAGTCTCTGCTGGAGACGGCAGTCTTCAATGTGACGTGTGTGTGTGTGTGTGTGATGCAGCGTGTGCCTCGGACAGACAGGATGACTCCATACAAAGAGAAGAGGAGGAGGAGGAGGAGGAGGGGGAGAGAGGAGGAGGAGGAGGAACGATCTCTGGGCTGCTCTCTTTTTCTCACCATTATCCTTGACTTGCATGGTTGGGCAGACAACAGGGCTTGTTTTTACTGTCTTACCTTCAATTATGCCTTTCCTTGCTGATCCTCGCCCTCACACACAGACAGACATCCCGACAGACACACAGACACAGACACAGAGATACCCACACACACACAGACACACACACAGACACACACACACACACACACACACACACACACACACACACACAGCTCTCATCGATCTCATTAGGCACCACTCGAAGCTTAAAGGGATATTCCGCCATTTTTGGAAATACGCTCATTTTCCACCTCCCCTCGAGCAAAACAATCGATATTTACCTTGTTCCCGTTCATCCAGCCATTCTGTGAGTCTGGCGATACAACTTTTAGCTTCAGCCTAGCATAGATCATTGAATCGGATTAGACCATTAGCTTCTCGCCTGCTAGCTTCATGTTTAAAAGTGACTAAGATTTCTGGTAATTTTCCCATTTAAAACGTGTCTCCTCTCAAGTTAGAAAGTGTAATAACACCAACTGAAAATGAAACCTGGCGTTTTTCTAGGCTGATTTGACATGGAACTACACTCTCATCTGGCGTAATAA